>NC_134489.1:82872542-83139990 GCF_040206685.1 Ascaphus truei | reverse complement strand
CTCAAACATGATCCAACATGTTTATTTCTTTCACAGTTGAATGAAGTTCTTGATCTGGGAGTCTTTTTGCAGGTGATAAATGAAAAAGAGAAAGCCTTTCTGTTTCTTGCTGATCCTGTGGTCCCTATCTTCCACCATTTCTGAAAGATCCATAAATCTCTGACCTGCCCTCCTAGCAGGCCAATCATATCGAGCATTGGATCATTGGGATTGTAAGGAATCCACACCTCGGTTTACTGCTTACCTTGCCTCACAGACCTGTGCAGTCCTGGAACACTCCCTCTGGTATATACTGCAGCTATGCAAGCTATCACTGCAACCTAGCCTTGTACTCACTCATTGGAGCAGTGCCTTCATACCCTCCTCCGGGGATTGGCCCGCTGGCCTTTAAGTACTGCATCCCCACAATCCTTCTCTGCCGAGCATAGTCCTTCCTGGATGTCACCGAGTGTTCTGTCACAAGCCCCTGGCTTGTGATCTCGTTACTACTCTGTTTTGTCCTAGTTCTTGTTCCTGTGCTGAAGCATTGATTCCCAGCGTACTTCAGCTTCCTGGTTTCCTGAGGCCAGCTACTACTCTCTCGTAGAGGCCTGCTTTCCTGAGGCCTGCTGCTATTTTCACGCAGAGGTCTTTTCCTGTGCTGAAGCGGAGGATTCTCCAGCCCGCTCAGGACTTTTGCGCTGAAGCACTGGTTTACCAGTGCAGCCAGGCGGTGTGCCCACTCTGGTCTGCCTATCCTTTCCTGAGACCAGTACCATGGGCCATGGTCACTGCACGCGCAGAGGCTACGCTCTCGCTCCTAAGCTGAAGCGGGGAACTCCTGACTACCTGTTGCCGAACTCCTGCTTGAACAATGTTTACCCTGATGTCTCCGATCCTGACCCTGGCTTGTCCACTGACGATGCTGCCTTCTCCAGTCCTGACCCTGCTACATACGACTACGAACTGCGCAATCCGGATCAGCCTGACGGTCTAAGGTCGGTGCTTTTACAACCCCACCTCAGCCCTGCGGTCCGGTCCAGGTTTGTGGCGAGCACAATTGTGACAGTATGCTCGGCCCCACAAACTCGGTCCGCCATGTAGTGAGGGTTGGTATGTTTCTTTCTGAAATCCTGTCCCGGCCTGTAGACCAGTCCCAGTTTGAAAACGAGTATCTGTGCGGTATACTACCCCTGATGGAAGATCCGTTTATGTTTGAAGGTTTAACCCCTTTGCAAAAAAAATGCCGTAATGATCTCATTATGAAGGCTTACTGCCTCAAGGACTTAAAACAGTCTCTGGCCGCTTGTGTTCGCTCCCCGGATTCCCCTTTAACCTGGGATAACGTGTACCCTATGGAACTGGCCAAAGCCCAAGATGCACTCTATACCCTGGCCTTGTCTTTGGACATTCACGTAGTACAACAGGACCCTCTCTTCATGTTGGCTCACGCTCAAAACACGCTCCATGTACTTTCCCTAACATTGGACATTTGTATAAAGGAACAGGACCCTCTCCTCGCCAGCTACGCTGCCGCTTGGCAGTCCCCCTGTGCTGCCAGTCCTGTCGCTGAACCTGGGGACATATCTTCCTCTCCAGGAAATGACCAAACTGTCCCACTATCACTGCCCCCTAACGTAGAAGTTGCCACGGTCCTTAGCCCTGATTGTACCCCCGGTTACTCTTACCCCAATGATATGTCTACGTTAACCCTTGCTGATCAGCCCTGTGAGGTTCCCCTGGAGTATACGTTTTTGTCTCTAGCCCACACTAAGGCCCTAGTATCCGAGAAGGAATCCCTCCTACCTCCACATACTAAGTTTGAATTCCTAAGTGCTGTTCCCAAGGTCATTCCTGTATTAACCCCTGCAGGTCACCCCTATGAGCCTCCTTTGGTAACTCCCTGTTCTTCGCCAGCCAAGGTCACGTCCCTAGCTCCAGAAGAGAAATCCCTTGTGTCTCCCATTACAGAGGAAAAGCTCCCTATTTTTTACTCTCAGGTACTATCTGCATTAACCCCTGTAAATTAGTGCTGCCTAACTGCCCAATTCTGACAGCAGAGGTTGCATTGAATGACTACCCTAACGTTGCGGAGTCCTTAGTTAGTCTTTGCATTAAAGTCCCTGCTTCAGCTCAAGTTTCAGCTGCTGTGCCCCCTGAAACTTCGGCTAAAGTTCTGATTCCAGTTAAATGTATTTTGGTACCAGGTTTGTCCCTAAGCTTGGTCGCAGAGTTCCCACTCCCGGGTATCTCGCTGAACCAGTCTGTCACCCAGAGAGCGGTGATCCCTGCTTCAGCGCATAGTCCCCACCTCGTGGAATCTGCAGTCATTTCTGGTTTCCCAGACACTCCTTACCAATACCCACTTCAGAGACCAGTACAGTTGTGATTACCCCCCTTGTACTGTCTGTGTTCTCCTCTTCTCAAAGCTTAGGGTTAAAAGCGTACAGTGTTCATTATGCCCCTCATGGGGTTCATGTTGTGTTCCCAGGAATGTTTGCTGACACACTGCCTTCACTCAAAAGTGACGCTTTTCATATGTGCTAGCTAGAAGCCTGCACACAGTTTCCCCTCTCTCTGAAATTTGCCTTGTCGGTCCCGATACTCTGAGAGGTAAAAACCTTCCTTCAGATTCAGAATCTCTTCCTATAGAGGCCGTCCTTGCTTTTGGTTCCCCTGATTTCTCTGCCTATGCAAACCCTCCATGGATCAGCATATCTGTTACGCCCTTAGTACAGTCTGAGACCACCCTGTCTATATTTTTAGTACTGGTGTTTAAATCTGAGCTATTTCGTTTTCCTGCCCTTGCTAAACCTCAGTCCCTCAGCACTGCGTCTAAATATACCCCAGCAACCGTTGGGTTACTCGTGGAAAAAATTAAAACTCCTGTCTTAAAGGGTATTTTTTCACACATGTCCAGCAAACCTAGAACCTCAGTGATTGATTCTAAGTCACTTATCACTATATCTGATTTTCTCACTAGTCAAACCCAGACACCCTCACCACTGGCTAGGAGTCCTGTTATCAGAATTTTTGCACTAGAAACACTCCTATTCATGTTTTTGTCATGTCAAGTACCTCTGTTGTTAGGGCCCTTGCAGTTTTGGATAAGACTCCTTGTGCTCCTAAGGTGTCTGCCATTAAGAGTTTCCATGGTTCCTACTTGCCGCTTGTTGTCTCTCAGGTCTCTGTCACAGAAGTACAGACTTCAGCTTTTGATGTTAGCTTCCCTCCCACCGCTACCCTTACTCTGCCTTATTCTCAAGTTCCTGATATTAAAGCCCCAAAGCCTATTCCTAATCCCCAGACAATACTATCTCCCACTGAGGGTTCCCCAGTATTTGGGAGCTCCACTGCTGATTGTTTCTCTGCCTCTGTGAAACCATGGTTTTCCCCCTCGGAACCTTCTGTTGCCCCTGTTATTTCCTCTAAGTTGGAAATACTCTGTACGTATCCCAAGATTTTGGTCTCTATGTCTGGTTTACTGTTTGCCTTGTCATCTTCCATACCAATACCGGAAAATGCTCCCACCCACCCTATACCCTCGCTGACCACTACCTGGGAGACCTCTGGAGGAGAAGTCTCTCTCAAATCCTACATGCAGAGGTCAGCCAAGACTTTGTCTGTCCCGACGCTCGCCCTGGTATATTCGATCAACTATCAAGGCCGCTTATCTTAAATTCTGGTTCCATTACTAAAGACTGGGCTCCCAGTGGGGGTTCTTCTGCCGTTTCTGCTCTGGAACCCTCTGGTTCTTCACAGCCTTGTATTCCCAAGCCATTTTGCAGGGCGAGCCACGTACCAATGATGTCTCTACCACCACTGTCATATCCTAGAACAGTACTCACCAAGGAACTGCTCGTTTACGGATCCCCTTTCCGCCTAAAAAACTTTAGGAACAACTCAGTGTCCCCGAGACCCATGGATGGGCCTGTCTGGCCGCAGTTCTCACCGGGGAGTGGGGTTACACAAAGGAGTGACCATGAGTCTCTGGACATGACTCTACCCCCAATCCTAGACAGTTCAGGAACAATTCCAGGTCCCCCAACTCTATGAGTGGTCATGTTCGCCCAGATATCTCACGTCAAGGGGGGGGGGGGGGGGTAATGTAAGGAATCCACACCTCAGTTTACTGCTTTCCTTGCCTCACAGACCTGTGCAGTCCTGGAACACTCCCTCTGGTACAGTATCTACTGCAGCTGTGCAAGCTATCACTGCAACCTAGCCTTGTACTCACTCATTGGAGCAGTGCCTTCACACCCTCCTCCGGGGATTGGCCCGCTGGCCTTTAAGTACTGCATCCCCACAAACCTTCTCTGCAGAGCATAGTCCTTCCTGGATGTCACCGAGTGTTCTGCCACAAGCCCCTGGCTTGTTATCTCGTTACTACTCTGTTTTGTCCTAGTTCTTGTTCCTGTGCTGAAGCATTGATCTCCAGCGTACTTCAGCTTCCTGGTTTCCTGAGGCCAGCTACTACTCTCTCGTAGAGGCCTGCTTTCCTGAGGCCTGCTGCTATTTTTACGCAGAGGTCTTTTCCTGTGCTGAAGTGGAGGATTCTCCAGACCGCTCAGGACTCTTGCGCTGAACACTGGTTTACCAGTGCAGCCAGGCGGTGTGCCCACTCTGGTCTGCCTATCCTTTCCTGAGACCAGTACCATGGGCCATGGTCACCGCACGCGCAGAGGCTACGCTCTCGCTCCTAAGCTGAAGCGGGGAACTCCTGACTACCTGTTGCCGAACTCCTGCTTGAACAATGTTTACCCTGATGTCTCCGATCCTGACCCTGGCTTGTCCACTGACGATGCTGCCTTCTCCAGTCCTGACCCTGCTACATACGACTACGAACTGCGCAATCCGGATCAGCCTGCGCGGTCTAAGGTCGGTGCTTTTACAACCCCACCTCAGCCCCGCGGTCCAGTCCCGGTTTGTGGCGAGCACAATCGTGACAGGGATATGGTCTATCAAGATACATTAACCGGTTTTCTGAAACCCTTGGTGTGCAAACTACCTTCGTATTTAAGAGACTCCACGGACCTCCTCAACGCCCTTAATAATTTCACTTGGTTACACACTTACACCTGGGTTTCTCTTGACGTCACTTCACTTTACACCATTATTAATCACCAACACGGCATTTATGCCATACAATATTTCTTGGACACTTCCTACACTTCACCTACACAGAACACGTTTATTGTAGAATCCATTTTATTTTTATTAACATACAATTACTTTTTGTTTATCAAAAAATATTATTTACAGCGATGGGGCACTGCCATGGGCACGTCATTAGCTCCTTCTTATGCAAATCTTTTTATGGGATACTGGGAACGCGCAAACATTTTTGGTGACACTAACCCATATAGGCACAATATTATTTTCTACAAGAGATTTATTGATGACCTTATTATTATTTGGGAGGGTGGCATGGAACTGTTGGGGACGTTCGTAGAATCTCTAAATACTAACAATTTAAATCTACATTTTACATATACCGCTCATATTCAACTCATCAAATATTTAGATGTGTTGTTGTTCATTGACACAGAGAATACCATTCACAGTGTTATTTTTCGGAAAGAAAATTCTAGAAATGCGTTTCTAAGGGCTACTAGCAGTCATCTGAGTTCTACGATAAAAGGGATTCCAAAAGCCCAATTTTTGAGAATGAAACGAATTTGTTCAAATACTGAAATGTTAATTGAGCAATCAAAGGATTTGGCCCACAGGTTCAGACAAAGAGGTTATAAATGTGATGAAATCCAAATGGCTTTTGAAAATGCATTTTATACACCATGGTCAGACCGATTGAAAAATACATTCAAAACAGCTGAAAATAAAAATAAATCTAAAAAAGTTTCAAAAACAATTTTTCTGATAATCCACTTTTCATAACACAATATAGTCGTCATTCTAATGATATTAGGTCCATCATAATGAAACATTGGCACATTCTGAAGCTCGAATCGGCTTTAAAACCTTTTGTTATCAAACCGCCTAAATTTACCTTTAGGAGAGCAAATACTCTTTCTACATATCTATCACCAAGTTTATTTAAACCCCCTGAAAGATCAATGAAAGGTTTTCTTGTACCAAAGGGATTTCATAGATGTGGTTTCTGTAGCATATGTAAACATGCGAAGACAATTAAATCCATCTCATTCAGAGTTAAAAATGATAGATATAGAATTCAACATTTTATAACATGCAACACAGATCATGTTGTCTATGTTTTATATTGGGGATGTGGAAAAAATTATGTTGGCCGGACGATAAGAACATTAAAGATAAGAATTATGGCGCTGTTACGCCGGTGCTGCCAGCAGACCAGACCCGTCCCTTCTACTGAGGTGTGGAACGTATATGGGCACGCACCCGCAGCAAAAGGAGCGTGTCCGGAGTGTGGTATTAGGCGTTGCCAGGCCAGGTGATGTTAGCTAGCAATACTTGCCGGTACCGGAGAAAGAGTGCCGTCGTCATTGCCGTTTTAGCCAAGGTCAGGGATTGGAGAATTCCGGAAGGTCGTTGTCCAAGCAGGAGTCGAGAGCCAGAGAAGAACGTCCACCAAGCCAAGTCGTAACCTGAGAGAATAAAGAGAATGCCAGAGTAGTAATCCTAGTGGAAACTATGTCGAGCAATGAATGAGTGGGAGGACAGCATTATAAAGTGCGGCTGACGAATCAGAGGTAGAGGCAGGCCTGGAGGAGTGCGTGGAGCTATCCTGGATAGGTCCACTTGATTGGCAGGCAGGTGAGGACTCTTATTCTGGCAGGAGGTCCTATTAGTCTGCTGGGCGTGGTTTCACTGCTAGAGCAGTGAATAAATTATCTTCACCCAGCGTGCGCTGTACACGTGCGCGGCCGGGACATATGGCAGCCGCATGGGAGAGGGAAGAGCCAGCATGCACGGTAGACCGCCGGGGATGGCGAGGGACCTCCAGGAAAGCAGGAGGTAAGCGACGCCATCGAGGGGCACGCACCACGGCAGCGGGGGTTAACGAAGGTGAGGAGGGGCCAGGGCACGGGCGCCGGGATCCCAAACTCCTCACAGTACCCCCCCCCCCCTCAGGATCGGCCTCAGGACGATCCTTCCATGGTTTTGATGGAAACTTCTTTTGGAAGCGTTTGAGGAGACAGGGAGCATGAATGTCTTTAAGGGATACCCACGACCTCTCTTCGCGTCCAAAACCCTTCCAATGGACCAAGAAGTGGACCTTACCTCTCGAAAGACGGGAATCTAGTAAAGCCTGGATCACGTACTCTTCGTTACCCTGTACCATCACAGGATCTGGTTTAGAAGTGTGGTCCGGAAAGAGGCTACTGGAGATGAAGGGCTTGAGAAGCGAGGTGTGAAAGACATTCGGGATTCTCATGCTTTGAGGTAGTTGAAGTCGGAAGGAAACCGGATTTACTTGCTCCATGATGGAAAAGGGACCCAGAAACCTCGGTGCCAATTTGGGAGAAGGAGTCTTGAGATGGATGTTCTTGGAAGAAAGCCAAACCTTGTCCCCAGGTTTGTAGTTGGGTGCCGGACGGCGGTGACGATCGGCCTGGGTCTTAGATGTCAAGGAGGCTTTTTGCAGTGCAGATTGAATTCTGGACCAAAAGTCCTGTAAGAGGGCGATATGCTCGTCCACGGATGGTACTCCAGAGGAGTTTTTAGAGATGGGTAGGCGAGCCAGATGGAATCCGTAGTTGATAAAGGAGGGAGTCTCACGGGTAGACTCGTTCCTAGAGGAATTAAAGGCATACTCAGCCCAGATAAGTAATTCTGCCCAGTCATCCTGAGAGTTAGAAACGAATCACCTTAAGTATTTCTCGAGGGATTGATTAACCCTCGCAGTCTGTCCGTTAGATTGAGGGTGATATCCGGAAGAAAAGGAAGATGAGATGCCCATGGTGAAATTCCTCCAGAATTTGGAGATGAATTGAGAGCCCCGATCAGATACGATGGATGTGGGAATCCCATGGATACGGAAAATCTCTTTGGAGAAAATATCAGCTAGGGCGGGTGAGGAGGTTAATCCTTTGAGAGGGATAAAGTGTGCCATCTTGGAAAACCGGTCCACTACTACAAGAATGGTGTTCATGCCATTCGACCTAGGCAACTCCACAATAAAATCCATCGATATGTGTGACCAGGGACGCTCCGGAATAGGTAAGGGTAAGAGAAGACCCTGAGGTTTCTGACGAGGAATCTTGTTACGTGCACATACCGGACAGGACCGTGTAAATTCAAGAATGGTTTTGGCCATATTGGGCCACCAGAAAGTGCGATGGATGAGATCCAACGTCTTCTTGAATCCCTGATGCCTTGCCGAATGGACGGCATGTCCCCAGTCCAGTATCTCAGGAACGAATTTGGGTTCTACGTACAAAGTGTCTTTCGGAACCGCAAGACCGGTCGGAAGATATTTTTGTGATTTGATGATCTTCTCAAGATTCTTGAACGCCGCAGCTGCTATGATCCTTTGTTTAGGAAGGATGGACTCGGTGGTCTTTTCTGGTCTCTCTTCAGAAGAGTATTGCCTGGAGAGAGCATCCGCCTTGACGTTTTTTGTGCCAGGAATATATGAGAGAACAAAATTAAATCGGCGGGCATTCTCAATGTACAACAGGTTTTTATGGTCCGTGAGAATCGTGAAAGGCTCTTTTGACCCCTCCAGAAGATGTCTCCATTCTTGAAGAGCCAGCTTGACGGCCAAAAGTTCCCTATTGCCCACAAAGAAAAACCTGGCGCCAAAAGTTCATTGGATAATCCTGTACTCCTCAGGGGTCAGCACGCTTGCTTGACAGGCCATGTAGGGGAAAAACACAAACAGACACAAATCATAGTGCAACACTGTAGGGTTTAAACAGGTCTACACTAACACATACACTGCCCATATAACATAGAGACTCCTAGTGACTATAAAAACTATTTATTAAATAAAAAGAACTATGCCATAAAATGCTATGGACAAATAAGAACACCGCTGGTCATCCAGATGGGAAAAATCAGAGCCCTACTTACAAGCAGCAAGGCAAATACAGGCAATGCAACAAAGAGTCCTCCGGGTGCTGCTGATGTCTTGGCAGAGATGTAATTGCTGCTGCACCACGACTTTCGTGCTGAACCTCCCTCCAGGGGTTACCAGGAACAGTGGCAGTGTCGGAGGCCCGCTCGTGGGACTCACAGCTCTACTCCACGTGAGGCTGTTCTCCTCACTTCCTCCTCCGGTTCCACAAGCTACCTCAGCGCGCCCGCGCGCGAGTGTGCCCGTGCCCTTAAAGGGACAGTGTAAATGTCCTGTATGCCAAGAACTGACGGTTGCAATGGGGCTCAAATGTAACCAGGTGTCCCAATAATCCAGTACCAAGCTCAAAGTGATTGTGTGACACTGTGTGACTGCGCTGAGGTAGCTTGTGCAACCGGAAGAGGAAGTGAGGAGAACAGCCTCACGTGGAGTAGAGCTGTGAATCCCACGAGCGGGCCTCCGACACTGCCACTGTTCCTGGTAACCCCTGGAGGGACGGTCAGCACGAAAGTCATGGTGCAGCAGCAATTACATCTCTGCCAAGACATCAGCAGCACCCGGAGGACTCTGTTGCATTGCCTGTATTTGCCTTGCTGCTTGTAAGTAGGGCTCTGATTTTTCCCATCTGGATGACCAGCGGTGTTCTTATTTGTCCATACCATTTTATGGCATAGTTCTTTTTATTTAATAAATAGTTTTTATAGTCACTAGGAGTCTCTATGTTATATGTGCAGTGTATGTGTTAGTGTAGACCTGTTTTAACCCTACAGTGTTGCACTATGATTTGTGTCTGTTTGTGTTTTTCCCCTACATGGCCTGTCAAGCAAGTGTGCTGATCCCCTGAGGAGTACAGGATTATCCAATGAACTTTTGGTGCCAGGTTTTTCTTTGTTTTCACTTTTTCTGTTAGTACTGACAGTATCACTAGGCAGCCTTTATATATATATATATTTTTTACTTGTCACATTGGTGTTTTAGTCTTTAGCGCTTGTTCACATTTTTTATTTTTCCCTATTGCCCAAGTCATAATTTCTTTCCGCTGGGGAGAATTTTTTAGAGAAAAACCCGCAAGGGTGAAGTTTGTCCTGGGGAGAAAATTTCTGAGACAGAACCGCACCAGCCCCACAGTCAGAAGCATCAACCTCTAGGATGAATGGAAAATTAGTGTTCGGATGTCGAAGGATGGGAGTAGAGACAAAGGCTTGTTTCAGCATTTTGAAAGCTGTGGCTGCCTCGGGTGACCAAACGGAAGGATCTGCACCTTTTTTGGTCAGTGCCCTGATAGGAGCGATGATGGTAGAAAAGTTATGAATAAACTTCCGGTAATAGTTGGAAAAACCTAAAAATCACTGAATAGATTTAAGAGAATTGGGTTGCGGCCAATCCATGACGGCCTTCAGTTTCTCTGGGTCCATGGCCAAGCCTCTATTGGAGATAATATACCCAAGAAAGGAAGTGGTAGACTGGTGAAAAAGGCATTTCTCCATTATAACAAACAACCGGTTCTCTCGGAGGCGTGAAAGCACAAACTTCGTGTAATGATATGGTCCTGTAAGTTTTGGGAAAAAATAAGGATGTCATCCAGGTAAACAATCACAAAGCGATTAAGGACATCCCGAAAGATGTCATTGATAAAGTCCTGAATAACTGCTGGTGCGTTGCACAAACCGAAGGGCATCACTAAGTATTCGTAGTGCCCACTACGGGTGTTGAAGGCAGTGTTCCATTCGTCGCCTTTACGGATACGGATGAGGTTGTATGCCCCACGGAGGTCAAGTTTGGTAAAGAGGTTCGCCCCCTGAAGTCTGTCGAAGAGTTCGGAGATGAGTGGGAGTGGATAACGATTTTTCACCGTAATATGGTTCAGACCTCGGTAATCAATACATGGTCTGAGAGTACCATCCTTCTTCTTGACGAAGAAGAATCCGGCCCCCGCGGGAGAGTTGGAATGACGTATGTAGCGGTCATGTAAAATGGCTACAGTCACCTCTCCTGCTGACAGTAAGGCCTGGTAAGTTGTGGGCATGCCA
This sequence comes from Ascaphus truei, assembly GCF_040206685.1. Taxonomy (NCBI): domain Eukaryota; kingdom Metazoa; phylum Chordata; class Amphibia; order Anura; family Ascaphidae; genus Ascaphus; species Ascaphus truei. The sequence goes on along the minus strand of NC_134489.1, from coordinate 83,128,965 downwards.
GCAGTAATTATGGAGGTTTGCCCTCACACCCTGGTGGGGTGCCCTGTGTATGGATGGGAGTGGTCACATGCTCTGACTCCATGGTTAGTGATGTCAGAGGTGTGTCAGCTTCCAGAGTGTACATAAGGCACAGCACTGTGTTCTAAAAGTAGTTCTAGTACAAGTTCAGCTAAGAGGAGGAGGAGTTCAAGTTCTAGTCCTAGCCTGAGTTACTGGAAAGTTCTGGTTATGGTATAGTAACTGAAGAGGAGACTGTGTCCAGGGACCTGGCACAGGGCAGTGATCCCTGCGGGGATAGGGAATCCCTATCTAAGGAGAGATACACCTTTTAAAGGGAGGCACTGACTGAACATGAGTGGCTAGATATCTACTGCGAGGGGCAGCTAGCCCACTCAGACAATAAAGATGTTCTCAATCACAAACCCTCTCGTGTACATGTGTGGAGTGAATGTACAGAGAGGAGCACCACGAAGGAGTTCCTCAACAGGATCATCCCCATGCGGATGCAGGGACCCTGATGAGGTGGAGGCGCTGCACTGGAACTAGGTGAGACTCAGCACACTACCTCAGCTGCCTGTCTGGACGGGTCCTCCCCACACACCATCATGCGGGAGACTCAGGAGTCCTGTTACCAACAGGTGCACCACCAGACACTACCACACTGTAATGGGGGCCGGTTAGACCACAGGGGCCAATGTGAGATTGGGTGGGTCAGGCCGGTTCAGAAATACCGTTACATTTGGAGGCGAGCTGCTGAGATCAGATCTGTCATCAGGACAGGCTCTAGCTAGGCACACTGGGAAACAGGGAGAGAGTCTGCTGCCATTCTGTGCTGCGTAGGGACGGACCTAGGGGTGGTCAAGGGGCTGACGGGATATTGTCAGTTCGCAGGGACAACCTAGGGGCCTGAAAGGAGTGAGGGGTCTGGAGCCGGGCTATAGCTGACCGAGTCACCTTGAGGTAGTGCTAGTTGGTAGGACGCCAGAAGGGATAGCCTGTTAACATGGTCAGGAATCCTGGAGAGGGTCTGCGCTAGGCTGACCAAGAGAGGTAGACGCCCCAAGTACTGCATGGCAGAGCCAGAGTACTCTAGCCCATTCCAGACACTTACCATAGGGAGCACAGACTGGGAGGAAGGAGTCACAGCAGACACTGAGAGAGTGAGCCTAGCCTGAGGTAGTGCAACATGAGTCCAGCCTAGATCAGGTACACAAGTGGTGGTGCATCTGAGCAATCTTTATTGTACTGGTGTGGAGGCTGCCCCGCAGAGCGGAGCCCCATGTACGATAACTGTTACGAGAGAATGGAGGATCCGCGTGGTGCGGAGAACACAAAATGGCGACCAGAGGCTGATGGGGAAGGCACCCGTGGCGTGCGCCCCACTGAAGAGCAAACTGTCGCCGAGTTATCTTTAACCAATCTGCTCTGGAGTGGAGCGAAGGCCGTGGCTGCCCCGTTTTTATCCTGTCTGGGACACCGAGGGGCCACCCTTGAAGAGTGTGAGGAAATTGTGATAATTGGGGGAGAACCCCGCGAGGAGAGCAAACAAACTGACTTTTTGGGCTTAAAAGCCAACCAAAATGGCGGTTCCCGCTTGCTAGGGAAACCGCATGGGACAGTCGCAGAGAAAATGGCTGATACAGAACTTGCAAAAAGCTGGCCGGGAATGGCGCAAACAGCAGAGCCCCGCCCTGATGGGGGGCATGGCGCGAAAGCTATGGCTGCGCCTTCATGGACAGTGACTCACTCGGCCCCTGTGCTGAGTCAACCGCTTAGTCTATGGGACCCTCCCCTGATTTCCACCAGGGGGAGTGACTTTCAATTATGGCCTGTGGGAATGCACCCACTGGGCCCAGGGACTGATATCCTGACGGCGCCACTACAAGAAGTAGTTCCGGCCGCGGAGGTAACGTGCAAAAAGGAGGGATATTTTGCACGAAAAGCAGCAGCTAGGAGAAGGCGGGAACTAGCCGCCGCCCAAGAATCCCACTCTGATGAGGAAATTGGCGCGAAAACGCAGACCGCGCCCACCAGGACTGAGAAAGGCGCGGCCTTAATTAAGGGGCATGATTTTCCCCTGTGGGATCCGCCCATAATTGCAACCCCTGGGGGCGGGTTCCAGCTATGTCAGCGGAAGGAGGAGCCGAAGCAGGAAGTGTCTGGCCCAGAAGCTTCTACCGTTCAGTTGCGATGAACCACTGACCTGGAGAGACCCATACTGAAAGTGGTCCCTACTAAAAGAATGACCTGCCCTCCCGCTGTGGGAACTATGGTCTCCACACAGCCCTACTCGGTACCCGGCGGGGTACTGGTGGTCAGGGTGGCTAACACCGAGACGGTGGTCGGGCTCTGCCTACAATGCGGGCTGCCCGGAGGCACTGTCAATACGGTGGCACGTTGCCCACATTGCGGGACATTATATTTGTGGCCCATGCCCACATTCATACCTATCCAACCTGCTGACCCCCCGGGGGACACGGTTAAACGCTCCGCCGAGTCCCCTGGCGCACTGTGGATAAACCGTGCGAGTCCCGGAGAAAGGGGACTGGAGTCGACCAAGTCGGCTGGGTCAGTATCGACCGAGGCGGTCGGGTCGCTCCCCGACCGCACAGAGAAAAGACTTTCGCCACGCTCGGTGACCCTGAGATCCGGGAAGGGAGATTACTCAGATGAGGACCTCCGTGAACTAGCGGTGGCGAAATCGGGATCCAGGAGGGACCCAGGACGGACGACACCCCGTGGGGTGAGTGGCAGTCTGGAAGACAGGGCGTCCCCCGCAGATCGGCGAGCCGAGAGACGGAGTCCCGCCGTCCCAGGACTGGGCGGCGACGGGAGAGAGACGCCAACGCCCCTGCGGACTGGTAAGAGAAGCAGCCCCATCACTTACCTTGTCCCGGCAGACAGTGCAGCGGAGGAAGGGCCGTGCCAGGCCCGAGGCGCACGTGGAGAGACGGCATCACTTCCGGTGAAGACGACGGCGGAGCTTCCGGATGTCGTCATCGAAGAAGAGATCCCGAATGGGGATCCGACCCGAGATGGCGGCGTTCCGGTTCCGGGGAGGACATCACTTCCGGTGGCGACAGCGGAACCGCTGGGAACAAAGCAGCGACGCTTCGGCGGTCGGGGGAAGGTCCCCGATCACCTCCAAGGCCCAGAAGTTGGATGGGCGATCCGAGGACTGAGGAGGGTGAGATGTCCTCATTGGACCAGTCTACGGACAGCCAGGAACGGGTCGTAACCCCGTGGGGTCCTATCACTCGCCCCTATGCCCCATCCCCTGGCCTAGATAAAGTCCCTGCCCCTGTCACCTGTCCCACGGGATCCCCGCCTAGCCTGGAACTTATGGACATACCTTTGGGGGGGGAGGAGAGACAGACTGGAGAGAGACAGCGCAGTGGCGCTACGGAGGGCGATTCTCGGGGAGGGGGAGAGTTGAGAGTGGCCGCAGTAGGCCGGTGGTTGCCCCCTGCAGTTCCTGAACCGGTGAGAAAGGCCCCGGGATCTTATAGGTGGTCTGTACCACGATCTGAACGGTCGTCGGGGGTATTTTCCCTGGAAGATGATAGGGAGTCAGGGGGATCACATAAATTCAGAGAGCACCGTTGGTGGGCCCCACTATTCGAAGGGTACTCCGCATGGATGGACCGCACTCGGTTCCTCATCCGGCGAGAAGATGTAGTGGATTACTGGTGGGCTGCGGGAGAGTTCACACCTGAGCAAAGGGATAGAGAGTTGCAGGAGCGGTGGCTGCAGATTGAGCATAGGGAGATAGAACCCATGGGTCCTAGCATCCTATCAAACCCCGTGGACCCTGATGAGCCCCTATCATGGGTGTTACCTGGGAGGGCCGGTAAGGCTGACCTGACCAGGATAAGTAGGGCCGAGCGGACCATAATGGCTCGGTATAAATCATCCCACGGGTTGGAGTACCCGTATGTCCCTGAGCCTTTTATGGATGAAATAGAGGAAAACAGAGAGAGGTGGCTTAGGGAGGCCATTGAAATGCATTTAGTAGGAAGAGGAAGTGCAGTGGTAGGGAAGAAGGCCGAGGAGCGGATAGAGCACTTAGTGCGCATATGGGGCATAGGAAGGAACATTTACAAACACAGGGTGACATATAGGCCCGAGAGGGGACTGCCTAGGCACTATCACGTCATGGTCCTAGACATGGGCGGTAGAGAGGTTAAGAAACCTGACCCGAGTCACTATTTTTAGGGGGTACTAATGCATTACGCGGGTTCGTGGCTGCTGGTCGGGGCGGGCTTGACGGAATGTACTGTAGACATTTTGTTATATACCATGGAAATTTGTATGTGAAGTTAACCTAATTATGTGTTGTATTTCAGTGCTTCCTGGAAAAGGGTATACAAATTTAGGTCCCAGCGAGGCCGATGGGATTCACCAGGGGGAGAATGTAGCGGTCATGTAAAATGGCTACAGTCATCTCTCCTGCTGACAGTAAGGCCTGGTAAGTTGTGGGCATGCCAGCAGTAATTATGGAGGTTTGCCCTCACACCCTGGTGGGGTGCCCTGTGTATGGATGGGAGTGGTCACATGCTCTGACTCCATGGTTAGTGATGTCAGAGGTGTGTCAGCTTCCAGAGTGTACATAAGGCACAGCACTGTGTTCTAAAAGTAGTTCTAGTACAAGTTCAGCTAAGAGGAGGAGGAGTTCAAGTTCTAGTCCTAGCCTGAGTTACTGGAAAGTTCTGGTTATGGTATAGTAACTGAAGAGGAGACTGTGTCCAGGGACCTGGCACAGGGCAGTGATCCCTGCGGGGATAGGGAATCCCTATCTAAGGAGAGATACACCTTTTAAAGGGAGGCACTGACTGAACATGAGTGGCTAGATATCTACTGCGAGGGGCAGCTAGCCCACTCAGACAATAAAGATGTTCTCAATCACAAACCCTCTCGTGTACATGTGTGGAGTGAATGTACAGAGAGGAGCACCACGAAGGAGTTCCTCAACAGGATCATCCCCATGCGGACGCAGGGACCCTGATGAGGTGGAGGCGCTGCACTGGAACTAGGTGAGACTCAGCACACTACCTCAGCTGCATGTCTGGACGGGTCCTCCCCACACACCATCATGCGGGAGACTCAGGAGTCCTGTTACCAACAGGTGCACCACCAGACACTACCACACTGTAATGGGGGCCGGTTAGACCACAGGGGCCAATGTGAGATTGGGTGGGTCAGGCCGGTTCAGAAATACCGTTACACGTATAAAGCCCCGCTTTAGGTTCTCCCGAATATATTCATCCATGGCTTCCGTCTCGGGCAACGAGAGAGGATAAGATTTGGCCTTTGGCAAGGTGTATCCAGGTACCAGGTCAATCGGACAGTCGTAGGAACGATGAGGGGGTAAGAGCTCAGATTGCGCCTTGCTAAAAACGTCCAAAAATTCAGCGTAAGGGGAAGGTAACTCCCTCTGAGGATTGGATGTGTTAGCTAGTAGATGGGACGGACGTTCCATAGAAAAAGGAGATTCTTCTGACCTTGACCTCCAGTCAATGGGATTAGAGTATACCCAATCGATGCGCGGATTGTGCTTCTGCAACCAGGGCAGGCCAAGCGTGACCGGTGTACCCGGGGCATGAATCACGTCAAAGCCCAGGGTCTCTTTGTGAGAGTGAGAAGAAAGGATGATAGGTCCGGTCTCCAAGGAGATATATGCCGGGGTGAGTGGCCGATTATCAATCCCGACCAAGGCAACGGGGGACTTCTTCTTGGAAAGTGGAATCTGATTTTGTTCAGAAAAGGTCTGATCCATGAAGTTCCCTCCTGCGCCGGAATCGATAAATGCTGCTGTGGAGGTGAGGAAGGTAGGACCAGAAAGGGAAACGGGAATGGTCAATTTTTTTAGGGAGTTCCCTTCTGGGTAAGGGGCAAGGAGATTTAGCACCCAGAAAGCGCCCCTGCGTACTCACTGGGTTTGGTCGTTTCACGGAGATGGTGGATTGTCATGGGTACGCTGCTGAGAAGATCCGCAATGATGGCACGACTCTCCGGTTGAGCGAAATTGTCGGAAGGATGCCTGAGGTTGCTGGACTCCGAGTTGCATCGGCTCTGGGGCTTCCAGCGCAGGCAGCGGGGAGAAGACAGGTCTCGAGGTCGTAGAGAACCTGGAGAAGGGAGCACGGAAAAGCGTAGACCGGGGTTGCTGACGCTGAGCGCGGCGTACCTGTAGATGCTGGTCCATACGAATGGCCAGGGTGATGAGGTCCTCCAGCAGTCCTGGCCTGGGTTGAGAAGCAAGTTCATCCTTCAGGGAGTCCGATAGGCCTTTCCAGAAGACGGAGACTAAGGCCTCCTGACCCCAACGAGTCTCAGCTGCTATGGTCCTGAATTCCAAAGCGTATTGGGCCACAGGCCGACGTCCCTGTGTAAGCTGCAGCAGGGAATCAGAAGCAGTCTCTTGTCGTGCGGGGGTATCGAAGACCTGTCGAAAGTCTCGTCTGAAGGCTGCGTAATCTCGGTTAATATCAGGGCGAAGCTCCCAGATCGGAGAGGCCCATGCCAGTGCATTACCTGTAAGCAGACTGTACACATAAGCTACCTTTTTCCGACCAGTATAATACAACCGTGGAGCCATCTCGAACTGGATCTCACACTGGTTGAGAAAGCCACGACAAGCGTGGGGGTCCCCTGCGTAGGGCTTCGGAGCCGGAATCTTCGGAGCTGAGGATAAAGTGGATGTTGAATCGGACTGCGCCGGCGGCGCAGGCGCAGGTGGTGCCTGTAGAGAAAGGTCCTGTACCTGTTGGGAGAGGAGAGCCACTTGATCCGTTATGGCCTGGATTTGTGGGTACATGGCCGTCATCATAGAGTCCACATCAGTCTGGTCTGCGTCTTGTGGGCTCAACATAATGTTACGCCGGTGCTGCCCGCAGACCAAACCCATCCCTTCTACTGAGGTGAGGAACATATATGGGCACGCAGCCGCAGCAAAAGGAGCGTGTCCGGAGTGTGGTATTAAGCGTTGCCAGGCCAGGTGATGTTAGCTAGCAATACTTGCCGGTACCGGAGAAAGAGTGCCTTCGTCGTTGCTGTTTTAGCCAAGGTCAGGGATTGGAGAATTCCGGAAGGTCGTTGTCCAAGCAGGAGTCGAGAGCCAGAGAAGAACGTCCGCCAAGCCAAGTCGTAACCTGAGAGAATAAGAGAGAGAATGCCAGAGTAGTAATCCTAGTGGAAACTATGTCGAGCAATGAATGAGTGGGAGGACAGGCATTATAAAGTGCGGCTGACCAATCAGAGGTGGAGGCAGGCCTGGAGGAGTGCATGGAGCTATCCTGGATAGGTCCACTTGATTGGCAGGCAGGTGAGGACTCTTATTCTGGCAGGAGGTCCTATTAGTCTGCTGGGGGCGTGGTTTCACTGCTAGAGCAGTGAATAAATTATCTTCACCCGGCGCGCGCTGTACACGTGCGCGGCCGGGACATATGGCAGCCGCATGGGAGAGGGAAGAGCCAGCAGGCATGGGAGACCGCCGGGGACGGCGAGGGACCTCCAGGAGAGCAGGAGGTAAGTGACGCCATCGAGAGGCACGCACCATGGCAGCGGGGGTTAACGAAGGTGAGGAGGGGCCAGGACACGGGCGCCGGGATCCCAAACTCCTCACAGGCGCATTTGAGATCAATAAAGAAGAAAAATCTAGATTTCCCAGTGTCTAGACATTTTCCCAATTGTCTACATGGAAGCATAGACAATTTTCAATTCAGTGGTTTGGAATATTTTCCATTATCAGAGGGGGTAATAGACAGAACATCCTCAATAAACGAGAGATGTTCTGGATATTTACCCTTAATACTCTAAATCCCTTTGGGATAAATACAGAATGGGAATTGAAACATTTCTTGATGTAACTAGTCAATGTATACATTGCCACGTCTTCTTTTTCTCTAGGGGTAGCAATAATAATCTTTTATGTGAATTTACATATGAAGCAGGGTCCCCCCTGGCCCTCCTCACCTGCGCGGAGTAGCGGGTACCCCTGCACCATATCAGGGAGCTGAACGGGTGAGCGCATCGCCGGGAGCCCCCGGCAATGTCGGAGACAGGGCGCCGCCATCTTGCGTGCGTTTGCGCATACACGGGAAGTCGTGCATGCGTAGCTTAGCCTCAGGAGTACTGGCAGCCATACTGCGACTGGCGCGAGGCTAAGGGTTAATATCTGCGTTTGCTTGCTGCTATGTGTTTTGTCAACCCCACCCACTGGAATGTTAATGACCCAGGAGGGCAAAGGACTTTAAAACCACAGCTGCATTCAATCGTCGCTCCAAAGGCGGACAGCCTTTGGCACAGTCGAATGGCAGCCAAAATGTGTGGGCTGTTTGCTGCCATTCGCTGATGTTTGGAGATGTTAAAGCTGCTCTATTTCAATCTGAAACTCACCAGCTCTTTGATCCCTTGTACCCAATTTTCCAACTATAACTGTCCATGAAATGTCTGTGAATTGACTGTATAACCTCTGTTCATTTAATGTAACCATGTATTGTTATCATAACTCTGGGCCCAGGACATACTTGAAAGCGAGAGATAACTCTCAATGCACTACTTCCTAGTAAAACATTTTTATAAATAAATAAAACCTACCGTTTGCCGCACACACAATCAACTTTATGTAATGTGTCAAAATTCAACAAACTATGCGTCTTAAGTATAAAGTCACCTAACAACCTTCATACATATGATACATTTGCATTTGATAAAGACACACAATAAAAATTAAAATACGATCTTAGTATATAGACCACCCAATTATTGAAAATGTTTAGGTTGTAAATAGTCAGTTTGCAGGTCTTTATCCACCAGTGAAGACAGAAGTGTCAGGTATCCGGAGCAACAGCGAGAAATCGGCAATAATTGATGGTCAAAACATCAAATGAGAGGGAGAACATGGGGATGCTCGTCTCATTTGTGTTTCTCAATAAAGCCCCTTTTTTCCTGACCGTGGGCTTTGACGATCAATTATTGTCGTTTTCGCGCTTTTGCCCTGAATGCCTGCCGCTTCTCTCTTCACTTTCATCCATCGTGATCCACGCACGCTACTAGGAAGAGTGTGGGAGGTCTCATTGCTGCAGGCACGCAGCTGCCAGGATGGGACAGTCACAGCTACCGAGCATTATCACTACCCGCTTAGAACAGCATAACGGGTGCGGGGTGAGAAGATATCTATTCTACGCCTCTGGGTCCCCCTCCCTTTCCAAAGCGGCACCACAAACTTAACTTTCTACAACACGGCACCAATACACAGGTAAGACTGTGTCAACATTTCCCCAGAGCGCAAGACAGTGCACTTATACCTTTATCCACCAGGGTTGGGATGATGTCACCATTTGCAAAAGGATTTCTGACATCAGAACAACAAAGAAAATAGTAGAGATATGGAACAATTAAGGGTAATTTCCAAACTTTTGACCCATTCATGGAAACCCATAACATTATCTTAAGAAGGTTTTTGTAGTGATCATGTTCATGTTACAGAGCCACATTCTTTAGAACTAGTAGAGTGCACAGCACCAGTGGGGTGCTCACCCACACCCTACAAACACATATACTTTAATATCACTGCCATGCTCTCTCTGCAGTGTCGTAGTAAAATAAAGTTACAATAAATAACTTGAATGTTTAAAAACGTGTTAATTTATGACGTTTAAAAACAAAGATTTTCAAAAGACTATTTTTGTTAACCCTGATAATTGTCACAATCTAAGACGACCAAATTTAGAGTTCTTCAAAGATTAAATGATATTGTGCAAATCATTCAAAACCTCATCAGGGTCTTCTTCAGATGTACATTGAGATTTCAAAAGCTCTGTACCCTATACTTTCATCTACGAAGAGCTTTGAACTACATCAAAATATAAGGAGAGGTGCTCATGGGAACTGGACCTGGTCACAATCTTGTGCTAATGCTTTTAGCAAGCGGCAAAAAACAGGTTTCCTGTTTATGCCATGTGTGAGTCAATACAGAGACTGTGTCCCCTTATCCGGGATCCGAATAACCTTCACATGGCTCGCTATGGTAACCCTTGAACAGAGAAAAATGCAGTCTATTGAAGAGGAATCTAAATTACAGTGAGAAAATATTTTGCCTAGAAATTGTAGTTGTGCCCTTTAAACACTAGATGGCACCAAATGACATGATTTGTTTCACTTTTGAACCGTCCATGATACACGCCTAAACAGTGAATGTTACAAATAATACAGAGAAAAATAATCTGCATAACATGTTCATGTTGCACATGTACAAATTACACTTAAACTGTAATGCACTTAAACAAATCCTTTGATTTGTACATATTCCCTTAAATAAATCTTAATAAGAGCAGTAGGTATTGTTTATTGCATGGAAGTGGCTGTGCCTTCAACTAGGCTTTTAGGCCTAAATATGGATACCTATTCAACATACTAATGTAGCCCAGTCTCCTGGGACTACTGATTTCCTGGCCTCATAACAATGTAAGTCCCCTTTAATATGTGGACAGTGTTAGCAGTATACTATGCTGAGTATATTATATTGTTCATTGTGTATGTTCAATAAAGTTCAGGATTAGCCTGTGTTTGTAAGGGGGGTCTATGACAGTGAATAGGCCGGCTTACAAGACACTCCCAAAGGAAGGATCGGGCTTTCTATATAGAAGAGTTGAGTAAGGGGTTGTGTGGTTCTGGGCTACAGTTCAGAGTGTGCAGACACTGAAGAGAGTTCTCCTTCTAGAGGAGTTGCTGAGGCCTAGTCCAATAAGGTATAGGGTACTAATGATATGTGATCCAGTGCATGTATCCTGCTGTTCCATAAACCTCAGTCATACCAACACTTGGCGTAGTATTTGAAGCATGGCTTTAGATCACCGAAGTGTCCATGAGGTGCATCCTGAAATCTCAGGATCCTCTTGGACTGGAGGCGCTGACACCTGGAAAAACACGTAAGCCTGTCTAATGTCTTCCCCACAACATCGCGGAGATGTCCTGCCTCCTGTTTACCAACCAGGTATGAAACAGCAGCTACAGAATACATCAGTAGCAAGACCATTTCCCAGAGGGGAGGGGGGGACGACATTTGGAGGCACTGCTGAGATAGACATCAGGACAGGCTTTTGCAGCAGGAACCAGTCATGCTTCTGTTCACTTGTGGACTTGTGTGCCGTTAGGACTGGCACCCTTTCATCAAAATGACGAAGAAGGTGAGGACAGCTCTTTGAGGCGCAGCCAGGGAGGTTGTCGCCTAACCAACTATATCTAAAGAAGCAGGGGGGGATAGGTCCTTGTGGCGACTCCAGGTAGCTTGTTGCTACCCTCCACAAACATGCCGAAGCAATGTGGGGGCAGGTCCCTGAAGCATCTCCATTGAGGCTGCTGCTCAACACCAACATAGAAGTGGGGACCCTTCTCCAAGGCTACACCAGGGAAATGGTTACCCATCCACTTATGTGCTTTTCTTTGCAAAATGGCAGTTCCCGCGCAAAACGGGAGTCCGCATGGCAACTGTGCAAAAAGTTGCAAGACTTTCCTGCAAAAACCTCTAGGTTTGGCGCGGAGCCTGACCACCCTTCTGACAAAGAATCCGGGATTGGCGCGAATGCCAAGTCTCACCCTGAGCTGCTAGTGGCCGATCTCAAAATCAGAGGGATGAGCTAAGGGCGTATCCCTCTGCTACCGAGCTGTGACGGGGAGATCAGCCATACATGCACGTGGTAGCCTTACTGCCCGGTTGCACGTACACTCGCTCCCTTTACAAAGACTATGGAAGAAGAAAAAGGGGTTTGCTTCGTTCTCCCTGGAGGGTTACTGCTATTACCCAATGATGGAGAGAACTCACTACGCCTGGTCTTTCCGCAGTGCACGCGGGTGGGGCCTGCACTGGGCTCCGCTTCCCAGTGCTCAGAATGTGTTATACAGTACCTCCGGTTCCAGGGACATGGAGCGGAGACATCTACCCATCTAACTGAAATCGCTGGGTTTATCCAGTGACTGGTGGAAGTGGTGAGACAAGCATCCGAAGCCCCGCGGCTTGACTACTGGACCATGCTCGAGCATCTGGTGAGTCCTGACTTCAAATGTGGGATTTGAATGTGGGATTTGCCGTTCGCTCACTAATGACTCTGGAGCGGAGTTGCTGGAGTGCTGGTAATTGAAGCTAGCGGTTCTTCCAGCCCTGCAGGAGACGTTTCTTTCGTAGATGTACCTACGCCCACCCCGGCCGGGGTGGGGCTCTGTGAGTCTCCCGCTACTGCTGTACCCGCCCCAGCTCCGATCCGCGCCTTGGAAGTGGTCGTGCAGTTCCCTTAAAAGTCGGGCCTGCTACACCCTTGCCGGTCTACTCACCGCTGGAGAAACAATCCCGTGCTGGACTGGCGGGTTACTCGGCAGACATTGAGTGTGTGACCGTCGAGGAGAGGTCATACATGACCTCCACCGAGCCCAAAGCTGCGCCTTTGTCATCTGTCATGAGTCCTGGCTCCTACCTGGATGTCCCGATGCCATATGCCGACCATCATCCGATCGACGTTCCCGGAGGGATATCCAAGCTCCGCCTTCAGTGCCAGGCCATTTGCGAGGCTTAAGATCGAGCCATGGCCTATGTGAGCCATACCTACAGAGGGTGCTCGGATGCCGTGATCCACGATGAGGACCCTGTGATGGATGTGACCGCTGATGCTACTGATCTTCCAGTTTCTACGTCCGCCCTATTTCCATGGTGGTGTGTACCCCTCCGGGGGACCTATTATTGCAGCATTGCCAAGTAAGGAAGCAGGGGTTGGCGCCGAGATGTTACTCTTTGGAAGCACAGATCCGTGAGGACATTGCCCAATCCCCAGAAGCTGTTGCTCGTACTCTGGGGCGTGGCCAGAAATTGGCCTTATTATGGACAGCCAGCCCAGTTGCCACTCCTGCTGGACCCAAAGCTCCAATCCTCCGGAGAACTTGGACTTTAGAGTCCGGGACTTATTTGGTTCTGCCCCATGGTCCTGTTCATCCCTGTCACCCCCTCCTGATCATTCCCTTAATCCGGAAGGTAGCCCCAAGGAAGCGAGTGGTGACCATAGTGACAAGTCCCGGTCGTCTAGACCTGTTATGCCCATTCTGACCATAGCCATTCCCGCAGCAAAAAAACGTAGCTTGTGTGACTAAGGTGACTGAAGGCATGGCAAGTTTAAAGCCCACTTACCCCAACATCCGCCACCCAAATGGCTATTTAATCACCTTAAATTATCCCTGTTCCCTTAGACCCGCAAGGCCCCTTTCAAGCCCTTCTTGAAGAGTCATATTAACAGATCTAAACCAGTCTCTGATAACTGCACCTAATCTAGCCGAAACAATCCGTTATTTTCCATATCAAACTCAGACTGATTTATCACCCAACCCCCTACCTGCAACATAAATTTACCAACTGCTTTATTAATTCTCTCTCAAGTGTGCTCAGTCGCCCTAGCACTATGAACCCCCTTTCATGCCTTCCTGTGAACAATGTCGGACCACACCATTCATACAGCACACCACCCCACCTGAATCTAAGTAAAATCATTTTTTATCGACTTAACTAAATCTAAAGATGTTACTTGACCCATCGTCATCATCCCCTACGTGAATAACTAACATTTTTCGAGGCCTCCTATCCCTTGCCACCTCCCCCACCCCCTGAAAATGTTTCCCTGAATATCTCTCAAACCCAGATTCCTCCCGTATGAACAGACTGCCGCACACTTCTCCACCCAATAAAAAAAGAACCGATGATCCAAACATCCAGGGGGCACAAAATCTAAAATATCAAAAAAGAATCGACCCACCACTGCTTAACTCATCACCGGCCTAACATAACTCCAGTACCTATTAGAATCCCAATGCCCAATCCTTTGGATTACATCCGCTACTACACCAGACCGCGCTGCCCTGGTCGCTGCCCCCTGTATACGAAAGGAGTGGGCCCAGAAAAGGGTGCCATCAATGCCCAATTTTTTAAGGCATTAATGAAATATCAGGTAATATTGAAATCTCAATAAAGGCTTCCCATCTGTATGCACCAGCAACTGCCCAGGATAGGAGGACGGTACTCCATGTATGCCCTTAGCCTCATTACCGGGCAGATCAAACTATCACTCAAACCCCTATAGAAACCCAAGTGCCATGGCCTAGCGGATCAGTTTTAAACCTTAGCACCAAAAGCTGAACTGACTCTGGCCCTGGCATCACATTTTCAACTACCCACCCCCCACATCTGTTTTTGTAGCGCAAACTGATTTTCTTTGTCGCAATGCCCCAAAAAATGCCAATGTAAATGTTGCATTAAACAGCTTAACCTCAAATTGGAATAAACAAACCCTAATGGTTGCTTGAACCAGAACCTCCAGCACCAGCGGAGTGCCTGGCTTCCTGTGTCTGGAACTGTTAAAGCCTTCTTCAACCGACTACTGCCCTCCTTACTATAAAATCTTTAGTCGGATCACCCCTTACCAGCATAAAGGATAACACACCGCGAGTATTCTCTCCACGAACTGCCTGCTATCCATTTTTCTTTTAATAATAGCACATAAGTCAAAAAGGGCCTCCACCTCAGAAACCTCTAAACCCAGCTCACTTGCCAGTTCCTAGTATTCCTGCCAAGCAGCCGCATAAGCGTCTCACGTACCGGGTGCCACTGAAGTCCTCACCATGTCCATCACTGGACCATTCCCAGCTTCCATAACTTCACTAGGCAGCGCCGACTGACTGTATCCGCCTCTGCAGCAATCTCCCGAACTCCGATAACTGCATTCGGGATAAAGCCTTGGCAACGCCGTTAGCCATTCCAGGCACATACTAGACCTAAAATCTATGTTTAATTTAAGCAAGTTACAACAAAGCTGCGTAGCAAAGTCAACACCGAGGGGAAGTGCCACTAAAAATGATAAACTGCCTCGACCACACCCATATTATCGGACCAAAACACTACATTCCAGTTAGCAAAACGCATGACCCAAAGCTCAGTTGCAACTACCAACGGAAAAAAATCTAAAAACGTCTGTTTCTTAATTAAATGAGACTTCACACATGAATCTGGCCACCGCTCCGCACACCACGATCCCTCGAAATACACCCTGTATTTCACTGACTATGCCACATTCGTAAAAAGCTGAAGCTCATTATTAGATGTCAGCCGTCCCCTCCACAGAGTCATCCCCTTGTAACAATGCAAAAACTCTAACCACACCCCATATCCTTCCGAATCTCCGCTGTAATCCAAATAAAACAATGTGGACGCCTTACCCCAGCCATAGCAGCCGCTAGCCATTTAGAGAATACCCTCCCCACTGACATAATCCTGGCTGTTAAAATCCGATGCCACATCAATGACTGAAATTGCCTTAACGACGCTTTCTTGAGAGATATAAACGCTACCAAAGAACTTCACACTTCCCGCAATTTAACACCAGACAATCTATACTCCATCTGCACTGAATCAATTTTAATTCCCGAAAAACTGAGAGCAGTCGTAGGGCCCTCCGTATTCTCCACCGCCAATGGAACACCAAATTCGCACACTATTTCTGAAAATTCCACTAGCCATCTGGCGCACAAATCTTACCCCCCTAGATCTACAAACAAAAAATCATCCAAATAATCCATCATCCCCTCTGCCTACACTGTTTTTCGGTCCACCCATTGCAGGAAAGTGCTAAAAGTTTTGAAGTAAAAGCACAACGGAGCAGAACCCATTGGCAAGCATAAATCTACAAAATACTGATCACCCAACTTGCAAACTAGCAAATGAAAGCACAGAGGATGAATCCACAATAAACGAAAAGCAGACTTTGTCAGACTTTGCCAATAGCGCATCCTGTCCATATCTACGCACTAATGTCGCATAACTCACAGAACACAGCTGCTGATCAATTCCACCATTTACCAATTAACCCTCCAGATGAGACAAATGTTGGGATTAACCAAAAAGATCCCAATTCTTTTTTGGGGGACGGTGCCCAATCAGGAAACCCTCAGTCCAGGCATAGGTGGAGAAACAAAGGGGTCCGCCATCCTGCCCAACTCTATCTCCCTAGCAACCTTCTCTCTTGCTATGCCTTCCCTCTTCCTGACCAACCTTAAATTCCTCACCTCCCAACCCCCTGACCTCTACTCAAACGGAATCCAAAACCCCTCCCTAAAGCTTGACTGTAACAAGCGGGCTGGAACCTTATTGGGATAAAGACCCAGCCATCTTTTCAGCGCTCGCTTCTTTCCCCCATGTCAACCGAATGAGCCCCTCCGCAGGCTGAGCACTCATGCTGGAACTTGCAATTGTTACATTTACACTGCCCCTCATTAAAAGACCAGCATAATCGTCTTCTACTAATGGCCGACTAGCTGAAGGATGCCCCACTACCAGTCATCCCATGAAAGGAAGAGGACCTATCACTGGTGAAGAGCTCTTTCCAAAAATCCATATCTTTTGCATCCCAGTATAGTTGCTTACGCACGGCCATCTTCTGATGAAATTGCTCGTCATACAGTCACCAACCCATCCCACTATGGTTTCTATACTTGAAATCAATCATGTCTTGAAATTTAAATAAAGCTGAGCACAAAAGTGGTGACTTTTACCCAATCACACTGGCCAGGATAAAAAAGGCCTGTAGCCAATTAGAGAATGTTCTTTGGAATAACCGCTTCTCAATTTCTTCCTTCTTGGCCTCACTTTTCTTACTGGACCCTGCCACTGCTTCCATATAACTGAGAAGTAGTGACAATATCTCCACATAATCACCTGCCTATATTTTTTCTTTTACAACCATTGGTAAACGTAAGCCTAGCGGGCTAGTGACGCATGCATCAGTGTCCTTAAAACAAATGTCCGCTAATTTTCATGCCTCGCTCACACCTATTGCCACTGCCGGCGAAGTAACTCACACTGTCACGTCTGGAGAGGCTAATGATATCTCACCACTTACCAATCCCACAGGAACCGAGCTGCCAACCCCTGCTTGAGAGGTTGCAACACTCCCGGCTGCAGCATCCCCGTGGCGGTCTAGCACCCACCACCCCCAATAGGAGGTGCTGACAAATCCCCTAATCCACATGAAAGGGCCCATAAAACCTAAAACTTCTAGCATCCTTTTCACGATGGCAGCCATATCCACTATCCCAGAAAAACCTGCGGACTCACTCTCAGACAGCCTGCTACTTTGCTGACTTGTGTCGAAGAAAGCATGCCCTGACTGCTGCTGCCCTTCCTTTAGGCCTCGGCCAGGGTGGCGCTGAGCAGGCGCGCGCACTCATGCTGGCCGCTATGAAACACATTGAGGCAATGTGTGGGGCCAGCGTGAGCAAGCGCCTGCGCCAGCTCGGCGCTGGGCTGCTTGCAGAGCAAGCAAATTTGAATTTGTCGTCCGCAAGCGTGTCACGTGAGCGGTTCGCCCAATGAGGGAAAACCAGCTCCGTGACGTCATGGCTATGCCCCCCGAATCTCCCCGCCACGCGCACCTAGCCGGCCACAAATCTCCCGGCCGAGCAGTGAGCGTGACGTCACCACGCATGAGCGCCAGCGCGCTCGCTCTCTGCCTGACCGCAGCCTTACTTGTGCGGGCAGCAATCCTGATCCCTCAGCTGCTGATAGCACTGACACCGCCTGATCTGACCCCCTCAGGTACGATCCACGCAGGATAGCCAGGGACTGAAGCACCTCTGCATACCCTGGGGAGATTCCTCTTACTTAAGCTGTGGGGGAAATGGGAGCCAATGCCCTCCTCTTACTACCAGCTGATTGCTCCCCAGCACCAGCCACCTCAGTGCCCCGCCTCCTCCTTGCTGGAGGACCAACCAGCTGCTGCAAATGACGTACAGGCGGATCCTTTGCCTCCAAGGCACCCCTCCGGTCCCCTAACCGCCTCAGCTGTACCTCAGCCAGCCACACTGGCGGCAGTGTCGCTCTCCTCCTGCACCATTCAGGCACCTCTTTCATCACCTCTTGGGGAGCCTCCGACCCGCTGCCATCAGTAACTTGACCCTCTGCGAGCAAACCTGCAACCTGCTGCTGCTGCCAACCAGCTTCACAAGAGCAGACCTCCTTATACAGCCGATCTAATAGTTCTTGCACAGACCCTCTTTGCCAACACAGATAACCTTCCCTGCCTAGAACTCTCTCCAATAAAAACACTTTGAGAGCAAAAAACACTTTGCACCAGTGAGTGGCTAACTTCGAGTGCTGTAACTGCTGGACAGGGGAACCAACTGATTCCTCCCCCTGCACCAGATTCAAAAACCTCCCCAAGCCCCTCCCCCTCCACCCAGGTCACCAACCAACACTCCTGACGGAGAGTCCATGTAGGACACCAGGGATGGGGGGGCGGTAAAGGAGAGCCCTGCCCCAGCGGTCATGAGCCCCTTCGCATACAGCTACGCTTATAGTGCCGGCGATGTCAGGCTGCGGTCGCTGGAGAAATCAAATTGAGATGACTTACAGCGATCGTGACCAAGCTGTTGCTCCGTCATGCCGTGGTGTCGCGCTTACTATAAGCGCACGGCAATGCATTTGTTTTGACGCAACGTCGCCGTTGCCGGCACTATAAGCGCAGCCTGAGGGGTTCAAGGCGGCTTTGCTGCAAATCTTTAATGGTAATGCTTTAAGTAACAAGCACAATGATGCATTAGGGAAGTGACAGCGCAGATACTAAGGTGGATTGAAAAAAAATTATCCAGGACAATGTCTCAGCACCTTGGCCCCAACCGTTCTTTTCTTCTACTTACAGCTTGCTGCAAAGTGCTGAGGGTAAACCTGGAAGTCATGGTATGCAGGACATTCAGTTTAGTCTGCCTTGAGGCTACAAGCCACCTGGGTCAGTTCCCAGTAGTTGAGGTGCCATTGATAAAGTGGTACTTTTCCACATTTTGAGAGTTCTTAAATGTGTTAGGGAATTGAACACGTCTCTGCACCTCATTTTAAAATATGTAGGCGAAAGAGGCCAATAGAAACTGAGTTTTAAAAAAAATAATTGAAAGTGGTGCAATAGAAAAATAGGGATACTAAGATGTTGAATAGATATTTGTGAATTTTTCACTGAAGTTCAGCAACATTTTCCATTTTTATTTATTATGAAAAATGACTCATTATTTTATTAACTTAGTAGGTCAACATACATTGCTGACATGACTTCCCTAAGCATATTGAAATCAATTTTTATTGTGCATCCTTTTTTATATATCAAACTTAGTGAAAATGGTAGTAAATAATTGAAATTACAGAGGTATTTCGGTTCACCACATTGCATGGTATTTACTCTGAACTTTTGTCCTTCCAGAACTTTCTTTCATGTGAGACCAAAGACGGCTCCCAAAAGAGGGGCTCTCCACCATGCTCCCCTTTCACTGCTCCTGTCCACTAAACCAGCATGGGCAGGGTTCATTTAATCAAGAAAAGACAAATGCAGCTTGGAAAAACCTGGAATTCGTCACCTTCCCGTCCCCTCCCTGCATATCTTCTGGGTGGATCTGTTAGCAGCTGGAAGCCAGCACTTCAGAGTCTCCCCAAAGGCAGCAGCTGAAGGGCAGCTAAAGGGTGCCAGACATTTGCTGCCTTTTGCTGAGGTTTGCGATGCCCCGTTACTATTCTTCAACAAATATATTATCTCTAACTGTCCATGAAATGTCTGTGAATTGACTGTATAGCCTCTGTTCATTTAATGTAACCATGTATTGTCATCATAACTCTGTGCCCAGGACATACTTGAAAACGAGAGGTAACTCTCAATGTATTACTTCCTGGTAAAACATTTTATAAATAAAATATACAATAAAAAGAGAAAGTAGTGCATCATCACATTTGTAAGTCAGTCCTACTGCCACTTTCCCAGCAGATGGTGCTATAGTTGTTTCGTACAAAGAAGCATGGCAAGTACAGCTCAGAGTGATTAATTAATGAGAGAGGGGGACAGAAGGAAGCAATGTGAAGCTGGAGCTACTGTATTATGTACTGTGGAGCATTTTACCACTTCTTCACTCTCCTACCTTGTTTGCTTACTTATCACCTAAGAAGAAATGCATGACACGGCATTTATAAAATACATGCTGACATCATCTGACACAGATGCCAAAGAATTGAGCGTGATGTCACTGACCAGCAGTGTCAGTAGCGTTTGCAGACATCAGGTCATAGACATGAACCACTTGTTGACTCCTATTGAATAAGCTGGGAAGCTGCCTTGCATGTGTAGAAGCAGAAGAACATGTCAGTGCCACTCATTTCAATTAAGCTGAATGCTTTGTCAGCACATAGAAGATCGCTTCACATGAGATTGAATAGAGGCCCTGGTAAGAAGTATAAGCCTTTTTTGGCTCCTATGCACAATGTTGTGCCACTGAAGAGTTTAACTCCATTAAAATTATTTGAACGTCGGCTTTACAGCAAAGACAAAGACCTCCGTTTAATGTCATTCGTCAGAATTATTCCATTCAGATGCATTGCTTTGTAAAGAACTCCAAATGTCAGGCATTGTTTGTTCCTGTACTTTTTAAATTAGAGTGAAACACTGAATCATGTGTGCATGTAGGTCAGTGCTTGCATCTCTATTTAAATGTGTTTGCCAAGGTAAAGGTTTATGGAAATATCAACATGAGAATTATCACATTTCTTATCAACACAGTCTTGCTTGAAGCTCATTTGGAAGACAATTTTTTAAATGTTTGTAATATAGCCATTTTAATAAAAATACAAACATAATAAGTATGAAAGGCATCATAAAGCGAATCAACAAAACAGCCACAGTGCAATCTGCATGTGAACATGGGGCACTCATTTTTATTAAATAAACTAAGTTAAACTTGAGTTAATATCACTACCGTTAAAAAAATAAATAATGGTTACACATTACAATTTATGAAGTATCGTAGTATTTACCAGAATCGAGGTTAACAATGCATTGCAAAGGAATGCCTACAAGCACCTAAGGACTTAAGCACTACCTAAACATTCTACCACTGCAATACCTACTTCCATTGCATACCGAAGATGCTAGTAAGGCTTTGCATGCAAAGCAAGGGGGTATGCAAGGGAGATAGGTAGTGTTGTGGCAGGAATATATATAGCCCTTGGTAGACTTTAGTGGCCATCTAGTCATGGGCTGCCCATGAGCCATGACTAGCCTCCTGCTAAAGGTGTAATATATTAAAAAGTTATTCAATATTTAGGTTATATATTTTTATCATCTATTACAGGTTGGTTTAGTTTATCTTGTGTATATATATATATATATATATATATATATATATATATATATATATATATACTGTATACACACACATCCTGGGGTAGGTGATAAAAATGGGTGTAATTTTTCGGTGGTAAGACCCGATGTCTGCACATATCACAATTTAGTCAATAGCACGTTGGTGCTCATGAATAATTGATTTTCTGTTAAATCCTCAATTGCATGCTTATTTGCGTTAACACTACAGCCATAATATCACTGCTGTAAAATCCATGTTATTACTTGTTTACCATGTGCTATAGAGATTTAATGAATAGGCGTTAAATACCGCCAATGCCAATTTTATAATTGATTGCAGTTTAATGAATTTACGCCTTCGTATCATTGCGTTTCACGCACACAAATTAGGATGATCTTGTGAAAATGTTTATTTGATCATTTTTTGTGTCCACTGTGAACATACAGTACCTATAGCACAGTGTCCATAAATGTAAAAGAATTGTATGAGCGCACTCACTATATCATGGAGCCAGCTGCCCGAGTGCACCATTGAATAATGTTGATGGAAGAAATCGCAGGCACTAGCGGGTCTTGCAGAGAGAGGAGACAGTTATTTATTCAGTGGATCCACTAAATAAATAACTGTTTGTTACTTTCCAAAACCCGTGAGTGCCTGCTACGTCTTCCAGGATCCATCAATCAGTACATAGGATCAACATTTCAAGAGGCACTTTGGATTTTATTTAAAGCTCCACATATGAAGGATGATGGTCTGTATAGAATGAATCCTATACAACATGCATGTGTCTATGGATAATACTTTGTGAACAATATGGTGAAATAATTAGGCGCTCCTACACATTCAAATCGTGACGTGTTATATTCAAGTGACAATATTATATTACAGTGATACTTAAATTTCATCTGTGACTTTATAAAATATATCGTGTGACAAGTGCATAGTGAAAAAGGCGAAGTACTTGGTACGAAACGCTTAGAGGTCACGACAGGTCATCCTGCGCGTGTATGCTGGTAAACTGAGACGGAGCCTGTAGGAGACAGCAGCGGTTTTATCCATCTCCGCGGTGCCGAGATCCGGATCCTGTGCAGACACCGCGAGTCTGCTGACTGTCTCAGTGTGAGTGTCCGTTTCCCCTTGCCAGTGCCCAACCCTATGGCGGTTTCTATACAAATCTGTTGATAGGTTGTTTTCATGTTTGTTTTTTTCTTTCATGTTTTTTATATAAATTTCACTGTATTTGTATACTGTGCAGCTTAGGGTTTAGTCACCATTAGGTGTTCTCCTTGGTAGTACTTAGCCGTCCAGCTGCACAGCTGTTCTGAGGTGGGGTTGGATCCCCTCAGTTTTGTGTATTTTTAATAAATTACCTTCCACTAATCCCTGGTGCGCATTTGTGCATTTTTAATTATCTTGCATAGTGAAAAAATATATAAATATGATTGCAACTCCCTGCTCAAACCAACTGGTAGGAATTGTCCTCGTTGGTCCCTGTGGATTCAAGATTTCTTCCAAAATCCAGGGGGAGCATGGGAACATGCAAAGAAAAAAGGGAACAAAACTAAGTGCAGATACTTTCAATTCTGTGACTTAATATTGGATCTTGGCTTTTGACTGTTCACCTGGGCTCCCCGGCGTCTCTCCAGGTGTCTCCTCTGCGCCTCTCCAGCTGATCGTATTGTTCTCCAGCTGCACCGGCATCTCCCTGGGTCCCGATACATCACTTCCGGTATTACCACCGTCACATCCGGTCGCGGATTTACTGCTGGGTAACGCGTCTTACTACTAAGAGTGTCTGAGGGGCTAACACTCTACTCGTTTCGCTTCTACCAGCTTCGTCAGGAGATCCTCCTCAATTGTTTTTCATTCGTTCACCCTAATTTTAGGTCACATAACAGGTGATAACACAAAGGCCTATATCAGGCTTATCCCATTAGCTGGCTAACATTGCGTTAGCTATATGCTAATGAGGGCCCTAACGAACTTGTTTTTTAATCAGTGGCTCAGTCTTCAACTGAGCCACTGATTGAGCAATCTGTGATGAAGCAGGGATATCCTAAAAACCTGACCTGTTGCTAGCTTTTGAAGACTGGTGTTGGCTACCCCTGGTGTATATCTCCAGCCCATTAACTAGAAGGAGCTTGAATGTGTCTTCTGATGCTGGAAGGTTTTTGTGGCAAAATACTGCTTAGTAAATATGGGCCAATGTATCTGCTTCTTTTCTTTATTTCTCTGCATTAATCACCCTACTAAGTGGCTGTTAAATCAAACAATGTGAGAGGTATCCTTTGGCTGCCTTATATACACGAGGCACATATGAATATATTTTTTTATGTAGCGCTGATAATGAATTGCTTTTCAGAGTAACTTACAATCTAATTGTCATGCCTGAAACACATGGAGATAATATATAAAATAAAAAACGAATAGATGATACCGTTCTGTGGCTAATTAAATGCTTTTATTTGTGCGTGCTTTCGAGATACACTGATCTCTTCTTCCGGCGGTGTTACAATGAATAAAGCAAGCAATGTTTAACTTAAAAACAGTGCATCTTGGAATGTTATCCGTGACTGAAACCTATCCCTACACACATATATATATATACAGTGGTTGACAAATCACCAAAAAATCTACTCGCCACACAAAAAAATCTACTCGCCACCTAGTACCAAACGTGTGCTGCTTGGGCCAATATTTATTCGCCCGGGGGTTAAATCCACTCGCCCGAGGCGAGCAAATGTATAGGTTTGTCGAACACTGTATATATATATATATATATATACATATATATATATATATATATATATATATATATATATATATATATATGCAAATGTAAATACAACTGTATGCTCATCTGCATGTCTTAGGCAGGTCTGCAACCCCACCTTTCACCATTATCACCCAGCACACAGCACTTCCACTGCAGCAAGGGATTCTGGGAGATGACATGCAAATGAGCACTCAGTGCCACTTTTTGCTTCAAAAACCATTTTTAACATGGTTCCATATATATATTCCAAGTTCACCAGATCATACCTGGCAAAAAGAGACAGCACACTAAAAGTAAGAAAAAATAGGAAGAAGAAGGTCCCATCCTGAGGACCCGAAACGGTGTTTGGTTGCGGTGCCTATGTTTTAATACATACTATTTTTTCTTACTTTTAGTGTGCTGTCTCTTTTTGCCAGGTATGATCTGGTGAACTTGGAATATTGATATTATATGGGACTAGCATCTGCCCTTAGGGACATTATGGTGTTGTGCATTGCTGGACTGATATATATATATATATATATATATTGTTTTGATATATGCAGCCTTTGATTACCTCTATTGAAAACGAATTACCTAAGCTGCCGATCGATTCCTTCTCCTGTGATCGATCAGCAAAGATCCTGCTGTGCATGGTTCACTAAATGGCTACCTTTGAGTTAAAGGAATGTTTCAGTCAGTGTAACTCAGCAGCTACAATGTATTCTTATATTACTAAGTTACATTATCTATTACTACAGGTTTCAGCTCAAAATGCTGGGACTATTGGCAACAAATTATTATAAAACAGGAAAGAGTTGCAAAGATCGTGTACTTCTGGGAATGTGTTTTAAAACATGCAATAGAAATCAAAGGATGCTCAATGTATTAAAACACATTAAAAATGACATTGAGTTGAACAAAATTTAAAAAAAGTTGTATTATCTAATGCTACAAAACGGATTTATTAAAAAAACAAAACACATGTAGGATATTGCATGGATTGCTCAAATGCTAGAGAAGAAGGTACTGCATGCTGAGGTATGGTTTGAATAACTGTTTGCATAGTATTGTTGTGCTTGGAAAAAGCTGCTTTATACATGGTCCTATTATCTCTGAACAGCAGCATATACAATGCATCAATATCGTTTGTGTGAGTTTTAAAACAGTTACTTATTCTGCAAGTTAGTTATAGTTAAATAGGGCTGTGTAGTTGTGCTGCTTTAAATACTGTATGTGTTAATGTATATACACAGATCATAAAAGGTATGATCTAAAACGTTAGAAAAACAGCATGTGAGACCATTTTGTCCTGCAGGCTCCATGCAGCCTGTGTACATGTGCAATTTTGACTCTGCAATTTACATGTATTTTCCACCAGATGGTTAATAACAAAACACCACACAGTGTTCTCCTATGAAACATTACATATGTCTTTAGCATCTTCCACACAGTGCAAATCTCCCTCAGTGGAGGTGTGCTAGATTAATTAAGTAAAGAGATATTTATAAGCAGGGATATGAATGAACAAAGATAAAAATGAGGCTTCTGCTTCATGGTAGATACACCCAATTAATCAAAATCTTCCAGAGTGATTGTCACTTGTTATTCATGTATGCGGCATTCTGCTGCTGTGGTACGTTCCCCAGGAGGCTCAGGAGTTTGCTGTTACATCTGGCACAAAGCTAGCCATGATGTGCAATGACTGATTTACCCCTGAAAGAGCCTACTGTACATGCAGATACCCCAGCATTGAAGTAGTTAATGATATCATTATGTCCTTCTAACAGTAAATAAACATCAATTAGAAAACAATTAATCTCCCTTATTTCAGTGAAAAAAATAATAATTGCTCTTTTTTTGTTGTGGTTGCAATTTGCTGGTTTTAAAAACACTCTGGGGCAGATCTACAAAGCTCTGTTAAACCAGGGCAAATAATGTGATGTTAGCTTCCCTGAGCTTAACGGAGATCCACAAATCGAATTTTATGCAAAAACAACGTCCGCTAGGGCCCTCATTAGCATATAGCTAATGCAGTGTTAGCCAGCTAATGTCGGGATAAACACCCGGGCGCCAACTACCTGTAACGCTACCATATTCTAAGGAAGAAGCCAGGTATATATTACAATGCAATGCATACGTGGCACCTGCCTTCCCCCCCCCCCCAAATAATTCATTAACTCTCCAGGGATGTCAGCAGTCTAGCACTGTGAGTAAACTCTAATTGCCATTCTTTTCTTCTTTAAACATAGGGGCCTATGGATTAGGATTTTACTTAAAAAAAAAGTTGTGTGTTAAAATTCCACTGCTAAAAAGTAGGGTAAACCTTCCTAAAATGTGCATCGTACAGTAGGTATGAAGACAACATGACACATAATTTGTTGTTTGAAAATATTTTTGATGCACCCCTCATAGTGAATTGATATGATATTGATGTGAATTGATTGATATAATTTAAAATAAAACAGAATTGTATCTTTTTTATTCATAACCATCATTAGTAAATGAATACATGTTGTATCTTTTATGTAATGAAACATCCGTGCTGCGTCAAATACATTTTTTGATTGCTAAATAGCAACTTCATTCTGCTCTAACACTATAAAGTTTTTCCAGGGGTTGTGCCAAGTCGAACATGGCAGATGACTTTTATGCACTTTTAATTGATTTTGTGAAAATGTTAAATGTTATTTTTTAGTACTTACCATTAACATCTGTACGCCAAGCGCAGTAAATTTCTGTGCAACAAAAATATCTAATTTTTGATGCAGCTGACACAGACGGAGAAATTTGAGGGTAGTACAAACGCACACACAAGCACAGTTCAAATTCAGTTTGACATGTGCAAATGTTGGGCCCAAAATGGGTTTTGCGGCGCTTAGTACATAGGTCCCATAGTGTGTTACATTTATCCTGTCAGTAAAATCACAAAGCATTTTCCTGACATGTAAATATCACTTCCTCACAGGAATGGATGATAGTGATAATAAGTCTGTTAATGATTGAACATTTGCTAAGCTTGTATAGTTTTGAGCTTTGACTAAGGGAAGTCAGGTGTCTTCCGATACCAAGTTTTGACTTATCAAATAGCACCATGTAGGAGATGTGTGCAGAGGTGAAAACAGGAGACAGATCGGTGAAAACCAAATATAGGCTTTATTTCGGCAAAATGCCATAAACAAAATCATAGGCTTTTCCTCGGTCCAGATGCAGCAAAAAAATAAGGTTAGAGTTCTCCTGACACATCGCCTAACTATTGTACAGTAAGTACACATTATTAAATATAGTCTATGACATGCAAAATCTCTTTTACTTATGTGACAAATTCTAATCAATTACTGCAGTAGCTACAATAGTGGCTTAGAAGTTTTTGTCACGACAAGTATTTTTAGTCTTTAAAAAAGGTATAGTCAGTGCAGTTTCTCACTACTTGTAACAAATAACATTAGGAACAATTCTTTTTTTTTTCACAAACACAAACTCCATCAGTAAAGCAAAAATAAACTTGTTGATGTACACAGTACTTTTTGTTCTCCTTGTATTAGATTATTCATGAGTCACTAGACATGCTGTGAGTAGGTGTTAGGAAGCAGCACAGTGCAATTCATTTACTGAAGAAAAACAAAAATTCAGTGTACTGCTAAACTCATTCCATGAACAATCAGCAAACACATTGTTGGAGAAAACAAAACCCCGGGAAACATATGTTTAATTTGTTTTACTCTTTTGAAAAGGTAACGGGCATATGTGCTACCTACAGATAGCTGTTTAATACAGCTAAAATTAAAAAAAAAAGTTTGTTATGCTTCATATAAGGAATAAGTCCTAGAATTCAGGAAAATTGTTTTGTAATCAAAAAATGTATATCTTTCAGCCTTGATCTCCCATTCTGCAAAACACCCCAACCCTAAAAAGAATGTGAATAATCGTTTGATACCAAAAAGACTGTCGCTATTTATAATTGCCAAAAAGAATGGGGGCGCAAAAGAAGAAAAGATAATCACTAGACTGCAAAAGTATACAATTTATAAGAACATATATTAAAAAGTACAAGACTTACAATATAAAAAAAAGATCATGTGGATCCAAGTACACCAGGCAGGCAAAAGAGACAACAGGACGTCCGCAGTCCAGGCATAAACCCTCTCCGGATCGCAGATGGTGAGTGCTAGGGGAAGTCCCAGATCGGCATCTCCGTGTGAAAGTTCCTGTAATGGTGTAGGCACTGCTGGACGTATCGCGTTGTCCCGTCAATACCCAGCATGCAAATGGCACTCCTACGCGTTTCGTGTCACATGGGACACTTCGTCAGGGAGGAGCCATGAATGCCAACTAAGTACAGCCAGCTAACCAATAAAAAACGGTATACACTCGTCTGGGGGAGTGGTAAACTCAGCCTTCCAATTAGATACAAAAACCACACTAAACAAGGAACTACAAAGATAAACAACAAACATACAGATATACATAATTCAGTGATAAATATAAACATAATATAAGATAAGATAACCACATTAATAGCAAATCCATGAAGGATTTTAGAATCAATATCTTAGTGATAATATTAGTAATAAATCAATAATAATGGTATTAATAACTCATATGTATTATAACCACTTATAACATAGCCATAATAATAATAATTGTTAAACGCACAATGCAAAAACAACCATTTAGGTAAAATAATAATATGAAATAATAATATAAAAAATATAATATAAAAAATATAAAATAATAATACGATATCAACGTCAATAAACACAATTTTAATAATAATAGATTCCCATAATATAATAATGATACTTATTAATTAGATATAATCTACAGAAAAACAAGAAAGAAATGTCTGTTTTATAATACAGATCAATCCTATATGTGATGCATATCATGGTGTCTTCCCCTATTAAATCATTTAAAGCAGAATTATTATTTTGAAATTGACGTAAAGTCACAGTACTAGTGGTGATACTGCAAGTAACTGTTCATCCTAAAGATTAGCTGTCATGGACATAGTTAAAAACTAAATGGTACACATAAACTAAAAATATATAACTCTAACTAAAAATATCAGATTTATAAGTATGTGAAACTATTAAATCAATCAATCAGTGATTACCATACATATCCAGTGTTGGTAAATAAACCTATAATAACAGTAATATTTGTAATTATATGCATAATTGCTACGATAACTGATTTAGGTTTCACACAGTATCAGTGCTAAATGCAGTCATTTTGCAAATGAACAAGGCAGGTTAAGTTACACAAAAGGGAAATTAAATCTCTTTCTGAGCTGAACATGTATTTTGCTTATCCAGAAAGCCATTATAAAATAGAGGCAATTAACCTGCTGATATTTCGGTTTCTTCACGTCTTCTATGGCAGTCACTGATAATCCCAACTAGTAGGACAAGAACATCTTGAGACCGCTATATAAGGGGGCATTACCCAACCCAAGTCAGTTATCTTCTGTCAAAGCTCTCTTAAAAGGAAGCACAAAATATATTAATATGCAGAACATTAGAAGACTCAAGGGAGAGAAGTATCCTGCCATAGAGGACTTGAAGAAAGCAAAATATCGTAAAGTCAATTTCCTCTTTTCTTCTGCGTCCTCTTTGGCAGTCACTAATGGGATGTCCCAGAGCAATTTTGAGACTAAGAAGGGAGTACTGCTTTCCACAGCTTGAAAAACTACTTGAAGAACCCTCCTTCCAAATATTGCATCTGCAGATGGCTGAATATCTAGTCGGTAATGCTTAGCAAGTGTGTGTAATGAAGATAAGGCTGCTGCTTTACAAATTTCCTGGGCAGAGGCATGAGATTTTTCTGCCGGTGAAGTGGCAATGGCCCTGGTAGAGTGGGTCTTTAATCCGACAGAAGGTTTTGCTGTCCTATATGCCTCGCAAGTTACTGCCTTAATTCATCTAGATATTGAGGTAACTGAAGCTGCCTGACACTTTTTTGGTTCAAAAAGGACAAAGAACCTTGCGGCTTTCCTAATACTGTACAATCAATCCCTTGTTTATATGTTGTTGGAGCCCAAACTACATCCAGATTGTGCCACTGACGCTCTCTATCACAAGTAGGGTTCGGACAAAATGAGTGTACTACATTATCCTGATTGATATGAAAGTCTCCCATTACTTTAGTGTCAGGAATGCCCTTAATCTCTCTCACTCCCAGCCTGGGGTTCTGCCGGTCTACGACGGGACTGCTGTTTGCCTGTTGTTTCTGCAGATAACTTTCTAAAGGTGGCTGATTGCCTTACCACCAACACCTGTTTCTTAAGCCTTTATAAGACCTCCCCTTCCTGCGTCCTGTTGCCTGTTTATTGCAGTTCCCTTAGTAGCAAGCTCGCTGTCTCATTGTGTCATTTACTGTTGCTGTGTACCAGACGCCATTGGAACTTACTTTGTTGCTCTACTATTGTCCTGGTCGCTGCCCGTTTCCTGACCATCACTACCTACCTGCCACCTGCCTTTGATTACTGCCTGTCCACTAACCATCGCTACCTGCCTGCTGTCTTCCTTTAACCACTACCTGTCCACTAAACATTGCTACGTGCCTGCTAGCCTGTACCAGCTACTGGACTGCAGCCCTGCAGTTGCTCCCCTAGACAGAATAAACAGGCCCTATAATGGAGCCCACTGGATCAAGATCCGCTCTGGCTCAACAAGCTACACAAGCTGGACATCTGCCAGAAACGAAACCCAGGAATCCACGGAAAGCGACTACTCAACAGGTGGGCTGTGTTTTTTAGAACAGAGACCAGCAAGAGGTCATTGCAGAGGATTCGCAGGGCGTGGAGGAAACACCACCACGCAAGGTCCTTCCAGGAGAGGGATGCAGACCAGATCACAAGTTCACTGGTGATCATCATCTCTGACAAAACGTTGTCCTCCAGCCAGGTAGACGTACTGAATAAAGGATTATCCTTTGTGCCAACAAATATAACAGCCCGTTGAATTTGTTACAAGATATTTTTAAATTGTTCTTTCAGTGATTATGCTCTAACTTTTTATAAGCTTTATTTATGATTTATATTAATGATGTGTCTCCTCTTGCCTTTAATACCCCATGGAGACGCTGCTGTGTATGTCTGTATCGCTAAAGAGCCATTGCCCCGAGTTGTTGCTAGTTTCCCTGATCTCACCGTGATAACAGAGGACATTTAATGCTGATTGGTCTGCGCCTGCCCATTCTGATTTTCATAATACCTTGCTAAGACTTATGTACTATTTTTTTTCGCATTGAAACAACATAAGCCATCTTTTGACACTTAAAAAGTTTTGCCTCCATTAATAAACACACTCATAACTTCCATTCTCTAATACTTAGACACACGTGAGTCATATCAATAGATTCAGGCTATTCGGATGGATGTAACAAATCAAATTTTGAACGTCTTGCTCCTAAATTTGAGTGACAAATGGATATCTGTCCTTATCAGCTCTTACCCATGTAGTATGTGGTCTTATTGAATGTGTCTCCTTGCAATGATCACAGAACTCTTATTATGCACATTAAATGACGTCACATAATGTTTTCATTTTTAATAAAGTCCTCCAACTAAGAGTTGACCTGTGTGTCATCCCTCTCTGTGATGCACAAGGGGTGTCTCAGGAATATTAATTTTCTTTGAGGCTGACAGCTCAGGGGTCTGGTGATGACTTATTGCAGGGGGCGCACAACAGTTTTTAGGGGGGCGTGGCAGTTACAGAGGTCCCTTGTCATTCAGCGGGAGGCACCTGAAAACTCACTTACCAGGATTTGGTCCATGCGTCTCCATGGCGACGGGCATCAGCTTACACCGCGGGGTCATGTGATGTGACATCACATGACCCACAGCGTCATTTAATGCTGCATTCAAGGTAAGGGGGGGGGGTGTATTAAATATAATTGGAAATAATTTAAACTAAGACCTGGTTTGTTTTAGTTTTCATATCTTCTGATTTAAAAAAAATCTTACAGCATTTTTCCTAATGCACATATCACAGGCCCAGATCCATAAAGAGGTGCTAAGCTTTAGCACGTCTTTACTCCCATTCATAGGAGCTAAAGCTTTGCACCTTTGTATAGACCTGAATTAGTTCTCTGATGTGAAGGGGCATCCATCCATCTTATTCCTGGGATGGAAGAGACAAAATTAACAATAATCCTCTCTTCTTCAGAAACCCTACAACGGAAACACTTGCAACTTCAGAACTTAAAAAAATGATTTACATTACTTATGCTTGTCTGATTTTTTAAAAGTATAATTTACTAAGCTTTTAAGATTTAGCCTATAACTACAATTAGTTCATTGCACCTTTGTTGTTGCTTAGCTATACAAAAGATATTCCTGTTCAGTAGATGGTGGAGAGAATTGCAGCAGGCAGGTTTTATCTTGGTAACTGTAATCAGCATTACAGGAAACGTCATCAGCATAGTGCTACTTAGTCCTAAGTAAGTAAGAGCTACAGTAGTAGCAATCACTCTATTGAACCAATGTTACACTTACAGTATATTCTAGTGAAAATGTACTGATTACATATTCTTTTGAATTAGATACTGATGTGGCATGACAGATGCTATAACATATAAAACGTATCACATGCTGTCTACACTTGCTCTAACATAGAGGTGAAGGCCAAATATCTCAAACAGCACAAGTAGTTTTGTTCTACTGGAGGTTTGCCACCTAGCAACAGCAGACTGGAGCCTGCAAGCTTCCAGGAGAGCAACCATGCTAGAAAAAAAACACCGTGAGAATACCCATCGTGATGCAGTCACAGATATGCAAGGATGTGCACACTCCTGGTGACGTCAGATTTCTCTTCAGTGGTCAGACATGTGTAACAGTGTTTCCCCCACCCTCTGGGAGATTCCCCTGTTACCGGGTGTATGCTACCTGTTGGCTCACAGAATGCTAAGTGGTCCGGCTATGTTGTGGGGACAGCAGGACAGGCTTCTGGGGTATATACCCGACATTTACTCCATAGTACACAGCGCCTCCATCTGCTGTAGGCTCCAGATGTATGGAGGTAATCTCCCACAGTAGAATGGTTTCCTCTCCCCCAGAAAGATTACACACCAGATGGGAGGTATAGAAAACTGGAACTGGTTTTATTCTTCTGCATACATAGTATCAAGGCAACCCTGCCCAATACAGTCACTGATCTGGTCTCCAAACTTAGGATGGTCCCTGGACCTTCACTACGGGTCAAGGGCCCCTGCAGCAGTCCCTGCTCTTACCCAGCCCTCTAGCAGGACCAGGGGAAAAGGTAATCACTCAGGGACGAGGACCAAGGCCTGCCAGTGCACAGCAGCCAGTGTGATACCTTGTCTCTCTCAACGGTAGAGACACTGATGAATTTGGGGTTGCAACTCCCTTAAGTACAGTAGGGGGAAGGTACTAGGTTTGAACCCAGGATTGGGCAGAACACAGACCTAGTCCCACCTCCTCCCTGTCACTCAAGGAAACTGCCTGTGTGGGGAAAACCCATAATTGGTACTGGCACTGCCTGCACTTACCAGGACTTGCATGCCAGGGAGGGCAGACTGGTAGCCAAACCAGGCATGGCTACACATGGAAGACACAGTTTCCAAAACTGCCACAGACTCCCTCGCCTTTTCCCCTGGAGGCATGCCAATGGCCTCAGCTACTAATGAAATAAAAGGAGAATAATGCCAATTAGCTTTTGCTCCAATGAAGATGTTTCTCATAAAAAGTGGAAAGAGTCTATTAGAAAACGGTTTACTGCCTTTGAATCTGATTAATCCAACTTTAATTCCCTTAATTTGAAGGGGAAATAGAAATACATATATATGGTCTTCAGGTCTCCTCTGGTTAAAGAGGATAAACTCATTTTTAGGAGTCATGTGGGAATACCACATACCTTTTTTTTAACCATAATACTGACCTGTCTCTGGTCTTTGTTGTTGGTAGATTTGAAATCAGACCAGCCTGACCAGTTGCCACACAATATTCAATTTAAAGTAGTAGCTTCAGTTGGTTCCCTCCTTTCTATGGTGGACAAAGCCAAAAAGGAGGGCTGAGGAGATGCCCTGTTATCATAAGCTGTTCTTCTTGCCTTGGCTGTGGTTAAAGATGACAGTAGGGCTACATTATTAATTTGCCAAAGTTTTTATTACAGTATATAACTAATATCCACAGAAACAGATGGTTAAAGTTGGCAAGGTTATCAGATTTACTCCAAAAGCTACCTAATTTTGACAACTTGGACTTGTTTGGGCCTGATTTTTGAAGTGGATCTTATTTGCTGGCACCTGGCACAAATCTCCTTCTTGGAGACGGAAGTAAGTAATGGAAGTGATGTCGCACCCAGCGCATACGCAGAGGCGGGGAGAGAGAAACGCACGCACATGCACACACATACACACACAATAACTGATATAGTGTTCACACAGAAATCAGAACTTTTCCAATGAAGGAGACATTTAAGTGCTTGTCTGATATCCACCCTAATTTCTGACCTCCTTGGAGACCTTTTTTTCACCTCCGGTGTCTTGGATCCAATATTTATCTACACGCTGATCTAAGCTGGCACTTTATAGTCATATTAGGAGTGTACAGCAAAAAGGCAAAGTAAGATCAGGATTCAGGTGTAGGGTTCCAGTTCAGCCTTTCGCTGGAACCCGCCCTTATCTGGCTGCTGTGGACATTTTGATTACTGGCAGCCTGCTACATTGGCTGCACCTGTTCAAGGGCTTAAATTGCAGCCAGTGACTTCCAGCCCCTGCCTGAGCATTGTACATGCTGCTCTGTATTCCTGGCACCTTGGGTTCTAGTTACTGAGCCTTCCTTATTCATGAGTCTTCTCTGTGTGCCTGGCCACCTTGTGTTCTAGCAGCTGAGCCTTCCTTGTTCGTGAGCCTTCCCTGTTCCTGAAGCTAGCCTGTTGCTGTGCCTAACCTGTTGCTGTGCCTTCCTGGTTGGTGAGCCATCCCTGTGGCTTCCTTGTTCTGGAGGCTATCCTGTTCATTTGGAATCCCTGTTGCTGACCCCGGACAGTAACCCTGACCTTGATGCCTGCAGTCTGCCCTGACCCTTTGCCTGAGCCTGCTTACCGACTACAGATACTCTTACAGGACTCTGTCCCTGGGCTCTGGTCGGTTAATTTGCATCCCTACCTCAGCCCTGCGGGTCCGCTTCCTGATCAGAGACAAGCACCGTCACATCAGGTGTATGCATAATAGTAACCACAAAAACACGGTATTCAGAAAACCTCAATTACCTGTGATAGCAAAATTCACAAAATGGGTGAGTAGCCGTCAGCGTGATGATCGCCTCTCTGGAAAGGCCTCACCCGGCGATTCCTTTCAGTTGCAGAGAGAGCTGCTCAAAGAGAGCCACCTCTCCCTGCGCAAATCTCACCCGAAATTGATATTTTTATAATATACATTTTATTACTAGTATAGATGAGCAGGGGGTCTCTGGAGTAGAACCGTGTTGATTTAAGGTCTGGGGACACCCTGCTTCCCGAGTTATCGGCACCCCATAATGGGGCCTGTATCTCCTATGTATTTTATTCCCACGGTCACATGATGCAAGACATTTAAATGCATAGTAGATACTGTCACCCCATAAAGGGGCCTGTATCTCGGGAAGCAGGGGTCCCTGGACCTCAAATAAATGCGGTTCTGCTCCGGAGACCCCCTGATCATCTACACTAGTAATAAAATTTATATTAAAACAGCTGCTACCCACAATAAACATTAAAAACTCAACAACACTAATACCCACCTCCTCTACACCCACATGATTGATACCAGAGGCCGCGTGTGTCTGTGGGCTGTCGGGTGGTCCCTGCGGGTGTCCGGGGGTGCTCAGGTAATTCCCGCAGGTGTCTGTGGAACCTCGAGTGACCCCCACGGGTTGTCCCAGTGGATGTCTGGGTGTCCTCAGGTGGTCTCCATGTGTCCCCGCTGGCCTGCGGTACCAATCATGTGGGATTTTTTTTTTATTAACAATTAAATAAATATACCCCCTTGCTCCCCCAACACATATAGTATAGTAATGGTCAAAATAACTATTATCCAGATATGGATAATAGTTCATTTGTCCATTATTAAATCAAACATTAGCCAGCCAGCATAAATAAAGTAAATAAACCTTTCTACTTACCCCTGCCATCATGAAGGGCATCCTCATCAGCATACTGCAGCGCCATGTCCTCTGTATTTTTTCTTGTATTCTTTCTGGCACCAATCTAATGGCCCCTAACCCCTTAATCACCGTAGCGATTAATAACCGCTATAGTAATTAAGGGGTTAACCCACCATCCACTGCTACCCACCTGGGAGGCCTAAGCACCCACCCGGGACCACTATACCCACCCTGTACCCATTGATTGGCATAGTGGTATATCATATCCATATAATAATGGCATGATAGGCTGCTATAGCAACAGGCGAGTAGCCGGCGGCATGATGATCGCCTCTCTGAAAAGGCCTTTCCCGGCGATTCCTTTCATCTGCAGAGAGAGCTGCTCAGAGAGAGCCACCTCTCCATGCGCAAATCTCGCCCGAAATTTATGTTTTTTTAATATACATTTTATTACTAGTGTAGATGAGCAGGGGGTCTCCGGAGCAGAACCGCTGATTTAAGGTCCGGGGAACCCATGCCTCCCGAGTTACCGGCACCCCATATCGGGGCCTGTATTTCCTATGCATTTTATTCCCACGATCACGTGACACAGGACATTTTAATGCATAATAGATACCAGCACCCCATAAAGGGGCATGTATCTCGGGAAGCAGGGGGTCCCCGGGTCTCAAATCAACACGGTTCTGCTCCAGAGACCCCTTGATCATCTACACTAGTGTAGCCAAGTCCCCTTCTGGGTTATTAACACACATTCCCAGCAAGCTCAAACTCCCACACCCACCACATGATGAATATATATTTATGTCAAACAGAGAGCTACTGAGCGTGGCAATGGTATACAACAAGAGACAGGGGGTGCCCAATGGTGTTTTCCCAGTTATTTCTGTGCTATTCACCCCAGCACTGCTGTGTCTGGTGGATTCATGTTGCAGTGTTTGTATTTTTACTACACTGTATGTGCTAGCTTTACTGCCCAGGCACTTTGTACTTTAACACACTAAAGCCTCTTTGCAGTGTGCAGTGCTGGTCCATCTAGCAAGGAAGCTCAATTTGTTGGCCACTTACTTATGAACAACTATATATACAATATTCTCACTACTGGGTCTCATCGTTGCTCCAGAGGGGTTAACACCCTGACTCCTAGCATCCCCTGTCTTTTGTATCCCTCTAATATCAAGTGGACATCTGGGATAGCACGATTCAATAATCAAAGACATGGATGCCAGATAGTTCTGATTTAATACATTTTTAATCCACATTACACATTACTTTGGTAATATATGTTTTAAGTAATTTATTAAAAGTTAATTTTTACACTAGTTTGGTGTGCATATAAGTGAATTCTTTTAGGGTACACACTCATTTTGTGTTTCCCTTCCCCCCTTTCTGACAAAACATATATGATGAAAAGTATAAAGTAAAATACTTCAATAATAATAATAATAATATTAAATACTTGGTTATTTAGTTAACCCTTTGGCCAAAGGCATCATAAGCCTGCATACCAACGCCAAGGTATAACCAAAATAATGCAGGTCCTACACTATACTAAAATGTGAACCTTTCCTTTTACCTCTGTAAGAGGGGAAGAACCATTTTAGGTCTTGTTCCTGCAGCAAGTGAAATTACCTCCCAAGTTAACAAGGTGAAGGAGGAGTGAGCTCTGGGGGGAGGTGCCACAGCCTCCAATTGACTGCTACCAGTCAGACATTTATTAACACACATTCCCAGCAAGCTCAAACTCCCACACCCACCACATGATGAATATATATTTATGTCAACCAGAGAGCACCCCCTGTCCCTTCTGGGTTATTACCTTTAGCTCTCCTGGCACTAACCTCCGCGGCGGTCGGCGATCCCCTTGGGCTCAGGTGGGCAGGATGAGGTGCAGGGCAGCTGGGGGAAGAGAAGCGGCTGCATCTAGGGCGATTGCGTCGCCGGCGGCTTCCGTAGCAGGGCGCCACCATCTTGGGAAGGTTCACGCATGTGCAGGGCCGCGGCCATGTCAGGTTGCACAGGCGCAATGCGCAGGGCGCATGCGGCGACCCATAGAGACAGGTTTAGCAGGGAACTACAAGTCCCATGAGCCTAAGGAGCCCGAGACATGTGACGCATGGCAGCCAAACGCGCGACAGGATTCCGCTGGAGACAGTTGTAACAGTTTGGAACGCTGCAAGGGTGACGCAGTTGATCCTGGGAGCTAGAGAGGGGAGGAGATGGCAGGGGTCAGTGACCCTCTGCATTAGGTAAGTCCCTAGGCCCCAGTTAAGGCCCTAAGTCACCTCCAGCTTGTGGTTGCTGTAGGGACAGCCCTTTGTGTAGGGACCTTGCCTGTAGTATTCAGTAACAGTCAGGGACAAAGTTGCTGAAGCTGAGTAATAGTCTGGGACCAGACTATTGGACTGCCATCCGGCCAACCTCTTCTGTGGAGTTCAGGATCTCGCTGAAGACCTCGTGGATCCTTTTTGAAGTAGTCATCGTGTCCGGGTGCTGGAGCGCCCGGCAGGTATTTCATAAGTGCACCAACATACGGTACCTTACAGGCACCGATCACGCCTTAGGCGTGTCACGGTTGTGCTCGCCACAAACCTGGGTCGGACCGCGTGGCTGAGGTGGGGTTGTAAAAGCACCGACCTTAGACCACGCAGGCTGATCCGGATTGCGCAGTTTGTAGTCGTACGTAGCAGGGTCAGGACTGGAGAAGGCAGCATCGTCAGTGGACAAGCCAGGGTCAGGACTGGAGACATCGGGGTAAACGTGTTCAAGCAGGAGTTTGGCAACAGGTAGTCAGGAGTTTCCCGCTTCAGCTTCGGAGCATGAGCGCGGGAGTGGACTCTGCGCGTGCGGCGGCCATGGCCCATGGTACTGGTCTCAGGAAGTGATAGGTAGATCGGAGTGGGCACACCGCCTGGCAGCAGTGGTAGATCAGTGCTTCAGCGCAAGAGTCCTGAGCGGGCTGGAGAATCCTCCGCTTCAG
Source organism: Ascaphus truei (assembly GCF_040206685.1). Taxonomy (NCBI): domain Eukaryota; kingdom Metazoa; phylum Chordata; class Amphibia; order Anura; family Ascaphidae; genus Ascaphus; species Ascaphus truei. The sequence continues at coordinate 83,089,926 of NC_134489.1, read as the reverse complement.
CGCAGGAACCAGGACACGGCCTCTGCAATAGAGAATGAACAGCAGGCCCCAGGAACCAGGGAGCTGAAGACAACACTGGGGAAACCTCCGCTTCAGCACAGGAGATAGGAACAGACCGCTGCGTGACACTAGCATCCGGTCTCAGGAAACAGGGAGCTGAAGTCAACAAGGAGAGTACTCCGCTTCAGCACAGGAAACAGGAACTGACCCGCTGCGTGAGACTAGCAGCCGGTCTCAGGAAACAGGGAGCTGAAGTCAACAAGGAAAGTACTCCGCTTCAGCACAGAAGACAGGAACAGAACTCTGCATGAACTAGGGAATAGAACTAGAGAGATTAGAACACAACAGAGCCAAGCCATAGGGCTTGTGGCAGAACACTTGTGAAAACCAGGAAGGGTTATGCTAGGCCGAGAAGGATTGTGGGGATGCAGTACTTAAAGGCCAGCGGGCCAATCCGCGGAGGAGGGTGTGAAGGCATTGCTCCAATGAGTGAGTACAAGGCTAGGTTGCAGTGATAGCTTGCACAGCTGCACTAGATACCAGAGGGAGTGTTCCAGGACTGCACAGGTCTATGAGGCAAGGTAAGCAGTAAACTGAGGTGTGGATTCCTTACAAGGGGTGGGTCTTTGGGGACACTCAGGGGTTAAGTGACCAAGGGATTGGGTCGGTACATTGGACACAGTGTGGTAATACACGGTGGTGGGCAACGCTTATCCTGAGGGGAAGTGTTATGGTTAACCGTGTTGATTATTATTCATGTGCATTCTGTGTAACACCTGCAGTAAAGGTTATCAAGTTAATCTAATAGCTGTTGTTATTATTTCCTGTATGGGGGTATCTCATAGTATTGGGATCCTGGGCAGGTGAAGGCACTGCCAATTAATATATTCATTGCCCCAGGCTCCCAGTGGTGGAGGCTCAGATCTCTGGGAGCCTACAGGTATCTGCAGCACAAGTAGACCTGTCTTGGCAAAAGGGAAAGAGGGCTACATTTGGAGGCGCTGCTGAGATTCAGATCTGTGGGGCCCTAGTGTTCAGTAAAATTTATGCTCTATCATATCCGTGCCCTCACAGCAAGAGGTCCACGACTGGGCCTTAGCGCGCAATGTATCCCCAAGGCACGTGGTTGCAGTGGTGGGAGTATCCAACCACACTTCCGTATTCACAGTGCGCCAGCAAATAAGGAACTGTCCGAATCTGGCTACCGCCCGGTTGATAGACTGGAAACCTGATACTGACGGCCATTGGACTACATTTCTCCTGGCCACCGAGTATGACGTATGCTCAGAGACTGTCCATCAAGTGTTAAACCTACCTGAGCCCTCAAATGAAGATTGCCTAATGGTTTACTCTGAAGTACCGGCCCCTCAAGCCACGTCCACGCCGCAACTGGCAAGTGGGGTTCCTGACTTGTCTCTTTTTATCTTTTCTAATGAGAAAGGTACCGTAGTTATGAATAGTATCACTACTCCTGCTTTTTTGTTATGGGCCGGTGAATGATATACCTGGGGAAACGTTTAATCTCTGTCGTGTTAATCCTCTCTATTTATTTAGATGGATTTCTTGTATGATATAAATATACCCCTGGTTTTTATTAAAATCTCAAAACATTATCCCTTTTTCCCTGGTCAATTCAGTCTTTTAACATTTAGGGAGGCCTCTCTGGGTTAGATTAGTGCTTCAGCCAATGAGGGACTGAGGACATGTCTCACTCCCAGTCAGGAGTAGAGCTCAGAGCTCCTACCCCATGAAGGGATAGTCTGGAACCCCAATCACTAACTGAAAGACCCACCCCTAAGGGCTGAGCTTCATACTATTATTTAGACACTTCCTTCCTGTAGCTCAAAGAGGGAGGGCCCAATATATGCACCACCACTCTTGTCACTCAGGAAGTTAGCATGAGGAGGGGGAAAACCCCATAGGACAGCCTGTCACTGTCTGTGTATTACTAGAACTTACATGACAGGGAAGGTAGAGAGATTGCTGGACCAGCCATCGCTATACATATATAAGAAGGAACTGTAATGTTCTACATTGTTCTGATAAGTTCTGGCCCAACCTGTAGATCGTAAGCGTCAGTCATCTTATTGCCTGGTCTATACTTTACTTTATCTCTGAGTTACTAGATAAGAGACTATATTTAAATCTGAACCTAGTACACGTATTGAAGCCTATGAGATTAACTTTGCTAGCCTCTCTTTAACTGTTAACATGGGCATTTAACTTTTTAACTGTCTGAGCTGGGCATCTTGACTTAAATCTGAACAAGTCTATAATTTATAGACAGTCTAGGCCAGAGGGACACAAACTTTTTTCCCTGCGCTCCCCCTCACCCAGGGGTCACGATGTTATGTTGCCATAGCAACGTGACGTCACATGACCTAGCGGCGTCATTTGACGCCACGTTGCCATGGCGACGCGTGTGAGAAGCCGCCGGAGCCAACGTAAGTTAGGTTTATAGAGGCCCTGCAGCTCCCCCGGCACTTAATTTAAGTGCCTTCGGGAAGCGCGGGCTTCTGTAAACCCCGCGCCCCCCCGCACACAGACTTGCCCCCCATGGGGGTCACACCCCCCAGTTTGCGATGAGTTGCAATGTTCCTCAATTCGGACGCTACCTGGCCTGCTTTTCCATTGACCGCTTGATTCTCCCCAAATGTTCAGTATATCTTTGCTACTGTTTTTTTCCTTTCTTTTTGAAGGAGCTTCACATTTAGCGCGCTGGAACAGTTTCACCCCCTGACTTGTGCTGGTCCGGGTCTTTTTCCGTTACCGACTTTGGCCTTGCTACCGTTCTGTTCAATCTCTCTTTCCTTGAAGGGGGCTGTACCTGTTTGGGCCTTTCTTCGGTTTCAGGAGTGATTTCTAGCCCCAGGGATTTGATGAATTCCGGTCCTTCAGCTAATCTCCAGATTGTAGCCTGCTTGCCGTTATGTGTAGCCGGTAGACAGAAGGGGAATCCCCACTGATATCTAACTCTGTGGCCTCTAAGTAGACTAGTTATTTCTCTCAGGTTTCTCCTTTTAGCCAGTGTTATTGGCTCAAAGTCCGTGAAAATCTGAATATCCGCCTCTTCGAAACGGATAATGTTCAGGTTTCTGGTTTTGTGTAGGATATCTTCCTTCATGGAGAAATAATGGAGTCTGGTTATAATATCTCTGGGGCTTCTTCCCTCGTAGTCCCTGGGTCTCATGGCCCTATTTTCTTTGTCCATTTCTAACCACTCGATGGTAGCCTCTGGTAATATACTTTTGAACAGTCTTTGTAGGTAGAGATTGATGTCACCTGGTGCAACTGTCTCTGGGACATTCCTGATCCTGATATTGTTCCTTCTGGACCTGTTTTCTGTGTCCTCCTGTGCCTCTTGTAGCTTCGTTATTTTTTCCTTGAGCTGTTTGATATCAGAGTCTGCAGTGATCTGACTTTCTGTGACATTTTCCATAGCTTCTTCTAGTCCTGTGGCTCTCTTTTCCACAGCCTTGATCTCCGACATCAGGCCCTTCATGGCTCCCTGAAGCTCTTCATGGAAGGTCTGCTTAATCGCTTTGACCCACGCTCTCAGGTCCATCCTGATACTAGACTCTCTTTCTGAGTCTGCGTCTGATTCAAACTCTTCTTGATCTCATGATGAATCCCCTTCTTCTCTCCATGGTGTGGTGGAGTTCATTATTCTTTTATTGAAGAATGATGACACCTCTAGTTTTTGCATTTGGGGGGGGGGAGCTATCTCTTTGTTACGCTGGGCGACTCTCCTGCTGTTTTCATTCACTGTGCTTGCTTGGAATTGTCTATTATCAGCTAATTTCTCAGGTGTTTCGACAGAACCAGGATCTCATATGGCCATTTTAGGTGGTGTCTTGCATGTCTCTGTACAGATGCTTCTTTTAGATCAGTTCGCTTCTCAGAACTATATATATATATATATATATATATATATATATATATATATATATGAATGGGCCCTGTTTTTGCAGGGCTATTGTCCGTTTCAGTGAGATGATGACCCTGGGTCCTTGTGTCTCATCTGGGGTCCCAGCCATCAGAGCCGGGAGTCAAAAGCATAAAGGAAATGTCTGAACAAACAGTCAGTGCTCTGTGCTCTGGCCCATGCTGTTGCAGTGCTAGGAAGGTGGGGGAGGGGGGAAGTGGGCACATTGTCTCTGTCCTCCTCTTGCGGGTCTGGAGCCTCCTCTCTTACAGGGCTCTGCTGCCCTTGTGTCTCTCCCCTCTATCTCCGTTTGCCTGTTGTCTCGCTTTCCAAAGGTGAGTTGCTCCTCTCTCCCCCCGCCCCTCCCGGTATATCTGAACAGTCTGGCAGGTTAAATTAGGCCCGCCGGCCGCTCTACACCGCCGTTGCTCCTCCCGGTCTCCTTCCCCCCTTGCCACTCCCCTCCGGCAGCCCAACCAGCTCTCCTCTCACTCGTCACCCGCTCCTTAATGCAAGATAAGATCTTGTTTGCCTTTGCAGCTACTGTGACATTGGGCACTATGTCTAAGACTGCTGTCTACAAGCACTCCTAAATCCGTACCCATCAAGGATTTACCTAATCTTGCCCTATTTAATGTGTAAATGGCCAGTTTATTCTTGTTTCCCAAATGCATAATCTTACATTTATCTCTATTATAACTAATCTGCCATTTACCTGCCCAAGTTTCCAGTCTATCCAAGCCTATGCACTTCTTTCTTAGTTAACCAATTGTTTGTTAATACTGTATAGAGGTCGCAGTAGAGGTGCAAATAAAACATTTAATACTGTACCGCTGCCATTTACTTATCTCCAAAAAATGCCCATCTCACACTGCAAGGGTCCAATAATCTTTTTTTCTAATCTTTTTGTTATTAAGGTACTTGAAGAACTCTGTAGGATTGATCTTACTTTCTATTGCAATCCTTTTTTTCATTTTCAATTTTTGGTAATCTGATTGCCTTTTGTTACATTCCTTATAAATCTGATATGATGTCTCCGTCCCTTCTGACATCAATAATCTAAACGCCCGTCTCTTCCTTTCCATTTCCTCCCCTACCTGTTTATTTAGCCACATTGGTTGAGACTTGTTTCTCCTATATTTATTACCCATGGGTTATACACTAATAAGTGTACTTATCTAACAATATTTTGAAGATTGCCCATTTTTCTTCCACATTTTTTTCCTGCAAAAATGTAAACTCAATTTATTCCTTGTAGATTATTCCTCAATTTATTAAATCTGCCTGTCTTTATTGAACCTGTATAATATGGTTTTTGATAATTTATTTCAAATGAGACCATGTTATGATCACTATTTCCCAAATGTTCCCTGACTTATGGTATACTTCTACATTGTTTGATTGTATCAAATCCAGTCTTCTGGTTGGTTCCTCAATAATTTGGGTCATGCAATTGTCTTTTAGCACCCTCAACAACCTGTTTCATTTAGTTGTAATGCTAATCTCATTGCCCCAGTCTCTCTGGATAATTACAATCACCCATTATGCAAACATGACCTAGTTTTGCTGCCTTCTCCATTTGCAAAAGTATTTTGGCTTCCTCGATCTCCCAGATATTTGGTGCTTTATATCATATCCCCTAAAACATTTTATTAAATAGATTCTGATGAGATCTTCCTTTGTTATACTCATGATCTGCCTCTTACCAGTTTGATGGCATGATGATCATCTTTCCTGTAATCTCCCGAGTAATCTGACGTCATTGGAAGCATGCATGGCCTCTTGAACCCTCGATCATATAAACGCACCACCGTGGGTATTCCCACTGTGTATTTTCTAACCCAGTTGCTATCCAGGAGACGTGCATCAAGTTGCTGGGTGGCCATCTCTCCCTTGAATAAGTGAAGTTTGCATATCAAGAATTTCAGCAAACTGATTTTCTAGCGTCACCACAGTTGCGTGTAACCACTGTAAACCAAGCTATAAATTGGCATGTATGGTATGTATTTCTATGGCACCACCAAAGGACGCAAAGCTTCACAAAACCCCCCAGCTTCAAACAGTCTCCCTTTTACAAGCTGTATGTATATGAGCATACTTATTTCTTCAGCAGCAGTGAAGATTAAATGTATTTCTAATCAGATGTTCCCATGGCCTATATTAGCCATATGCAATCAAATTATCAAATGCAAAACAATTAATGAAAATAATGCACATTGGAAATGTTTAATCCTTTGAGATGCTCACAAAAACATTGATTCAAATGGTACTTTTCGCCTTAGTTGTGCATGTTTTCCAGATGACTGGTGGGAATTCTTACATTTCACATGGCAATGGAAAGTATTTTGAGTTCTGAAAAAGTTGAATATATTCTTGCTCTAAAATTCAAAGTTTCCTTATTTAAAAAAGAGCCGGGTAAATGTAGGGATATGTTGCTGTAGTTCTTGCGGTCTAGATGAGCTATCCTGCAGTGCACCTTTTAACAGTAGCAAACACGCATACTAAAATAACCACTGTAGAGTCGATGGTAATCCATTTCTCCCTATGAAAATGAGAGTGATAAGAAATAGGCATCAAGCACGTAACTTTAAACTATTGTACATTTTCCACAATCTTCGGCAACTTGGGTCATTTTTTGCTTTCTAAATAATCAGCTTCCATTTGTAGTAAATCGTCTTCCAGGTGCAGCTTCCACTTATTCAGTGCTAACGTTCAAAAAAATCGCTTGCCTCATAAATATACAATCTTTTACTTTTGCCATTCCTATAGAACTATCGTCTCTTTTGTAGTAACTGAAAAAGTTTTCATTAGTGCTGCTGGAAGTAAACACAGAATTGTACAGCAATGCAGGATGGGACTTATGGGCAACACATTCATTACATTTTCCATAGATACTGTATTATTGAGCCATTTGTTACTTATTAAAGGTATCACTTATACCAGGGTGCTCAGGTTTTCAGGATATCTCAGCTTCAGCACAGGTGGCTCAATCAGAGGCTCAGTCTTTGACTGAGGCTCTCATTGAGCCACCAGTGCTGAAGCAGGGATATCCTGGAAACCTGTCCTGTTGGACAACCTGTCTTGATTCCTGACCCAGTGGAATCAAACCATAAGCAATATATGAAACCTTCCTAGCAAAAAACGTTAAAAAATTCCACATAAGGCTGCGGCCCCGTTGCCACTGGCCGCACTCATGCTTGAGTGGTGACATCACCAACTCTTCAAGCATGAGCACGAGTGTCCTGCGAATTTTGCGCGTGCACTCGGGTGCATGGGTGGCCTATTGAGCTCCCTCCAAACACACTTTTTTTTTACTTCCAAAGTGCCAAGCTTGGGAGACCGTGCATGCTCCGCGTGAGCGGGGACGTGAGAATTCACATTCCACAAAGTAAACTCGGCAAGCGCTGTCCGTTCAGCGCATGCAGCTCTAGCGGGGACGCAGCCTAATAGGGCACTTAATATGCTCAAAAGTAATAACACAAATTATTTTATAGTCCAAAAATGACAAAAGTCAATAAAACACTCATGTGACAAAAATGAAAATCCCTACCAAGTATACAGCAACAGCATAATCAAAACGATTTTATAGCTCAGTGATGCACACATGGGAATTCATCAACTGTATATTATGATGGACACATGAACAAATAAAGGGAACGGAGTTATCTATAAAGTGTATTAAGGATAATATAAAGTATAAAATAATATTAGGACTCTCCTGTAGAAAGTATACAAAGCAGCAGCATAGAGTATAAAGCAGAAGTATGACTGTGAAAGTAGAAATCACTTTATGAGCACACAGGAACCCATAGTCACATAGCCCAAGAATCAATTTTCCCCAATTTTGAAAGAAGAGTATGTAATAAAGTACATATACAATAGTCAGTCCAATGAGTCTGGCCTAACAGTGGCAATATAGCATCCTGCCTATATCAACCTGGTGATAATTTGACAGCACATAACCCAGCCTGAAGCGACACTGTCCAGGTCACCACTAATGACCAAGGCCAAGTTCTTGCTCCCATATTCATTCTTTAGTTGGTATAAAGGGCCACAAAACAGTGTGTCACAAGTGTGCAAGAATAGTATATTTGCTTTTCGATTAATCTTGGCTCAGTGTAATACATGAGTTTCTTTGGAGTGCCTCTTCAATCTAACCCAATTACTTTCCAACTTCCCACATGGCTGCTGCGGAATTTAAGACGTCTCTCGTTTCCCCATCATAATCAACTCAGAAGACACCCCAAAACTTTTTTTGAATGATACTTCACTACCTTTTACATATCGCTGATACCCGCACGTTTTTAGCATAATCTCAGATAAAATAACATTTAAATAAATGACTACGGAATTAATTCTATATTGTCCAGTGCCGAAAACCCTCTTTCATTTAGATGGCTGTTTTCGGACAATTGTGGTACGTTCAAACACTTCGGACAGTATATAATTACCCCATAATTTCCCAAATCTCTCTTATGAATCTGATGGCTTTGTAGTATGATTTCTAAGTCAGAGACCGCCAAATTCAAAACATGGTTCACAGTCCAGGAAAAACATTAAATAAGTTGTTTTTGTCCCAGACAATGAGAGACTGGTTCTTGTATACAGTCATGTGAAAAAGAAAGTACATCCTCTTTGAATTCCATGGTTTTACATATCAGGACATAATAACAATCATCTGTTCCTTAGCAGTTCTAAAAATTAGGTAAATACAACCTCAGATGAACAACAACACATGACATATTACACCATGTCATGATTTATTTAACAAAAATAAAGCCAAAATGGAGAAGGCATGTGTGAAAAACTAAGTACACCTTATGATTCAATAGCTTGTAGAACCACCTTTAGCAGCAATAACTTGAAGTAATCGTTTTCTGTATGACTTTATCAGTCTCTAACATCGTTGTGGAGGAATTTTGGCCCACTCTTCTTTACAATGTTGCTTCAGTTCATTGAGGTTTGTGGGCATTTGTTTATGCACAGCTCTCTTAAGGTTCAGCCATAGCATTTCAATCGGGTTGAGGTCTGGACTTTGACTGGGCCATTGCAACACCTTGATTCTTTTCTTTTTCAGCCATTCTGTTGTAGATTTGCTGGTGTGCTTGGGATCATTGTCCTGTTGCATGACCCAATTTCGGCCAAGTTTTAGCTGTCGGACAGATGGCCTCACATTTGACTCTACAATACTTTGGTATACAGAGGAGTTCATGGTCGACTCAATGGCTAAAAGGTTGCCAGGTCCTGTGGCTGCAAAAACAAGTCCAAATCATCACCCCTACACCAGCGTGCTTGACAGTTGGTATGAGGTGTTTTTGCTGATATGCTGTGTTTGGTTTTTGCCAAAAGTGGTGCTGTGCATTATCGTCAAACATCTCCACTTCGGTCTCATCTGTCCAAAGGACATTGTTCCAGAAGTCGTGAGGTTTGTTCAGATGCAACTTGGCAAACCTAAGGCGTGCTGCCATGTTCTTTTTAGTGAGAAGAGGCTTTCTCCTGGAAACCCTTCCAAACAAACCATACTTGTTCAGTCTTTTTTTAATTGTACTGTCATGAACTTTAACATTTAACATGCTAACTGAGGCCTGTAGAGTCTGAGATGTAACTTTTGGGAATTTTCCAATTTCTCTGAGCATTGTACGGTCTGACCTTGGGGTAAATTTGCTGGGATGTCCACACCTGGGAAGATTGGCAATTGTCTTGAATGTTTTTCACTTTTGAATAATGTTTCTCACTGTAGAATGATGGACTTTAAATTGTTTGGAAATTGCCCTTTAACCCTTCCCATATTGATGGGCAGCAACAATTGCTTCTATAAGATCATTGCTGATGTATTTCCTCCTTGGTATTGTGTTAACACACCTGTATGCTTCAGACCAGCAAACTGCTAAAACATTGGCTTTTATAGAGGTGGTTACACTTGCTGATGATCAATTAATCAAGGGCATTTGATTAGCAGCTCCTGTTTGCTACTTAGCATCTTAATTCCTATGGAAGTAGTAAGGGTGTACTTAGTTTTTCAAACATAGCTTCTCCATTTTGGCTTTATTTTTGTTAAATAAATCACGACAGGGTGTAATATGTCATGTGTTGTTGTTCATCTGAGGTTGTATTTACCTATTTTTAGACCTGCTAAGGAACAGATGATTGTTATTATGTCCTGATATGTAAAACCATGGAATTCAAAGAGGGTGTTCTTTCTTTTTCACATGACTGTACGTCAATGGGGGCCTTATCGTGCCCGCTGGTGTGGTGCCACTACCGTGAAGAAAGCAGCCCTATTCCAACACTCTCCAGGAGAGACCAGACGGCGTCGAACAGCCATCTCGGCCATTCCAGTTTGGTAACCCATGTCTTGCAGCATGAAATGTTTAAAAGAACTACTCTGATGTACGCACAATACTTACCCTTTCTATGATCAATTTTATCATACCGATTTTACTTCACTATGAGTGTTGTGCGCTGTTTTTTGTCTTCACTCCCTTCTCACTAGGGCTGAGTCCATGCTGCAGCAGACCGCGCAGGTTCGCACGCACAACATCAGGAGGGGACGCACGTTGAGCGAGAAATCAGTTGAAACTGATTTTTCGGCATGACGGGCAGGTCACGTGAACGGTTTGCCCAATGAGGGCGAACTAGCTCCGTGACGCCCCTAGACACGCACCTAGACATGCTCCCCCACGGTGCGTCTAGCATGGCCAAAAAACACACCCGCTTCATACGGGTGACGTCACGCAGAAGCACGCCTCCCCTCGGACGCCAGCTGTATGGACCCAGCATAAGCCTGCTCTTCCTTTAAAATCACTGCCGACAACTTCCAGTGAGGAATGACGTTTCTGCCCCCCTCTCCAATGCAGTTGTGTTAATTTTCCATCAGCATCACCAAGCTCTATTATTTCTAAGGCAACTGTCAGCTTCACAAGAATAGGCATTCTTTTAATATCAAAAGCCACAGCATTGACAAACTCCCTTTGTCTTTGTTTTTACAGCAACCTCCTGCTCTTTTATAAAGCTCCATCCTATTTTAGGTCCTCATATCCCCCCCCCCCTCAGTATACAGTATACACATTATTATATATTATGTATTATATATTCATTTCATGTGATTTATTTGTGATCCTTACATTTCGTTGTGTGGTTAGGTTAATTTATATAAAATAAAATGTTGTTATTAAGAGACTATAAACTTCACTCTTATTTAATATACTGTAAAGCTGTTTTTCCTTTGCTGGAAAATAATTCCGCTCCATTCTAAGGAATTGGATTAAATATTCCCCAGCACAGCAAAGTTGTCATCAGAGCATATAGAATAGGAACCTACGATATCTGGGTATTAATAAATTGCCTTTTTCATGCTATTATGTAGTGTAGTGTAATGGGTGTTTAGCTGTAATTTACGATTCCTCCCATGATTTAAATGATTGTAAAGTACTTTTGGTGCTGATGGGGACTCAAGTGAGTGTTATTAACACAGTATTGTGAATGACAACTATATTTTGTTTCAAAATTTTCAAAGGATTTGTGTAAAAAAGTTTATAGTTAGAATAAAAAAAATAAGGACTTTATTAGTTGCGTAAACCTGCTGTTTTATGTTTCCTCAAAGCTCTTAATTTTTCTACTGTTGGATTCATACGATGTATCAATATAAAAGAATGTTCCTGGAACAAAGTGTTTGCCAAAAAGAGACAAGAGGTACACACAATATTGTAAAGTTAAAAAAAATAAAAATAAATAAAGAGACCTAAATCAAGGCAACAAAACATGAAAAATATTCTCTGCCATTAACACAAGAATGTCTAATGTATAACATTACACCCTTTAGATGCCGGTTCATACTTATATACTTTTGTTATTCTATTTTAATTCTATTTCAAGTCCCAGATATTTTCACAAGCACATCATTCTCCTCGCCCATAACATGTGTCCTTACAGTGCGTCACAAGGCATCATTAAGTTATGCAATGCTCCACATACTGTGTGCCCCTTTCCTATTTATGAAGCCCTGATTTTACTGGATGAAATCATTCAGTGGGGCAAGTCATGCCATTATTAAGCAAGCTGTAACGGGACCGTATTAAGCTGTTTGGGGGCAGGCTTCAGCGTGGCATTACTGCTGGACAGACCAAGGCTGAGCACTGCATTGTGAGCCACAGTATGTTCAGCCTCCAGAGTGAGTAGGAGCCATGTGACTGGGATGACTTGGAGTGTGTAATTGCCTCCTGCCTCAGAGCTACCTGATTCGAATACTAAGCAGAGCTCAGCTGTAGCACTGAAGACACTGCGGAGAAAGCTAATTGCAGACCCAGGAAAGACTGTGAGACATCCACAAACATGGATATTAAAGATCAAGGAGCACAAATGGAGCCCCTGCTTCCCACGGTAAGACCAGTCTTTTAACACGGTTGTATCTGCATCTATGGAGATCATGTGAGCAGGATGCGTCTTCTTAGAATGGTACCAGTGATAGATTTGTCTGGCTAGGTGTCAGGACTGAAATGAGTGTTAGCAGCATACAAGAAGCACGATGTACTTACTATGTCAGCAGCCACTGCCTGCAATGTTTTGCCTTGTAGGTCATTTTATTTAAAAATACATTATAGAATGCAGTTAATTGGAACCAGAACAGAGCCTAGATCTGATTCGTTTGATCTGCTAAATTGCAGGCACTGTCATTAAACAGAGGGGCTTGTAAGAGCTTCGGTCATTCAGTGCACCTGTGTGACCATCATTTTATTTTCTGACGTTTTCATGCTTATACTAACCATGAAAGCGTTTTAAAGATCTCATCCAAAAAAACGTTTCTGTTATGTTACACTGCCAGTTAAGGCATTTTGTAGACCAGTGGTTTTTTTTGTAACCCTTTTTTGGTTATGGAACCCCATAATGATATTGTGAAATTCTGCAGAACCCCAACCCTCTCTAATAGCGCGTCTAAGATCAGATGCATTATAAGGAATCCCAACCCTCTTTAATAATGCAACTGCGATCAGATGCATTGTAAGGAACCCCAACCCTCTCTAATAGCACGTCTGAGATCAGATGCATTGTAAGGAACCCCAACTCTCTCTAATAGTGCAACTGCGATCAGATGCATTGTACGGAACCCCAACCCTCTCTAATAGCACATCTGAGATCAGATGCATTGTAAGGAACCCCAACCCTCTCTAATAGCACGTCTGAGATCAGATGCATTGTAAGGAACCCCAACACTCTCTTATAGCCCATCTGAGATAAGATACTTTGTAAGGAACCCCAACCCTCTCTAATAGAGTGTCCGAGATAAGATGCATTGTAAATACTTCTGTATTTGGTACAATTTTCAAATGACCTGAAAAATGTGGGGAATCCGAGGATTCCTAGGAAACCCTGTTGAAAAACACTGTTGTATACAGTAAGCTATATACAGTAGACCTGTGCAAAAGAACTGCAAATAGAGAAATAACCTACCGTATTGATGCAGGGGACACACAACTCCTGTGCTTGTACACAGATGAGCGCTATACCCTTTCCACCTTCTCTTACTGGGAGGGATGCATTTCTCTGCCACATGGCTTACATCTATTGCATACAAAGCATATACATAGTTTGGCAAATCGTGCAATATTATTTTTGTTGCTTAGTAAAAAAAATTATGTATTTTCTACACCACGATTAATTACTTATGAGGGAATTCATCCAAGATGCTAGATTAATTAGAATCTTTGCTATAGAATGAGGGGTATTTATTTTTGTACATTCTGACCCATCAAAATAGGTATATATTGTGTATGCCCTAATTCACCATGCATTATGCATACAGCTAAGGAGATCCCCAGCTCCCGCACACTATTAATAAAAATTACATTGAAGCAGCTTCATTACCTTAGCGGATAGCCGCTAAGGCAATGAAGGGGTTAAGGCACAATAGCAGGTTTATTGAGGGCAGAGGGGGTGAGGGAAGTAGGTACTTGGCCCTTCACTCACCCCCTCTGCCTCCAATAAACATTACAATATGTACTAACGACCAATACAGAACCCACCCAGCCCCTGTGACCCCACATAAAAACATTAATTTTTTATACTCATGATTGATTCCAGAGGCCGGCGGGGGTCCCCGTGGGCCTCCAAGTGGTCCCCGCAGGTGTCTGGGGGCATCCAGGGGGTCCCCGTGGGTGTCTGAATTTTTTTCAGGTTTTTTTATTGTATTTTTTTTCTTTTGATGTTTTAAATTGCCCATTGACTGATAATGTATTAATCTGTGCCCGTTTATGGTACAGATAAATACTCTGCCCGTTTATGGTGCAGATAAATACAGTAACAGTTAATGCATTTTTTTGGCAAAAGCTTTTTTTCTATTGATTGTTGTTTATTATTTGTCTGTTTATTGTTTGGCTTAAATTGTTTGTAATTTGGATGGCTTGTTTTGATTTCATTTTCCTATTGCTTAGTGTTTTTATTAAATATTTTTTTGTGTTGGCTAGTAGTTTTAATTGATGTGTTGCCTAGTGGTTTTATTAATTAATTGATTTGTTGGCTTGTGCTTTAAATTCATTCATTATTTTGTTGGCTAATTTTAAAATTAATTAATTGATTTGTTGGCTAGTGCTTTTATTTATTTAATTGTGGTGTTTTGGTGCTTGAATATATGTTTTATTATTGTGTATTTTTGGCATTCATGCTTTTTGATTAGGGTGACCATTGGCTGCTATAGTGGCTTATCATGCCCCTTTATATGGGTATGATGTACCACTATGCCAATCAATGGGTAGAAGGTGGGTATAGTGGTTCCGGGTGGGTGGGTAGCGGGGGAGGCTGGGTTAGCCCCTTAATTACTAATAACGGTTATTAACCGCTAAGGTGATTAAGGGGTTAGGGGCCATTAGATTGTTTTTCTTTTTCTATTCTTTCTGGCAACGGAGGACATGACCCTGCAATATGTTGATGAGGACGTCCTTCATGATGGCAGGGGTAAGTAGAAAGGTTTATTGACTTTATTTATGCTGGTTGGCTAATGTTTGATTTAATAATGAGCAAATTAGCTATTATCCATATCTGGATAATAGTTATTTTGCCCATTACTGTACTGTATGTGTCGGAGGGGAAGGTGTATTTATTGCAATGTATTCCACATTTTTTTTTTGCAACAGGATTGGTACCGCAGACCAGCGGGAACCACCTGAGGGCCCCAAGACACCCTTGGGGACCACCTAGAGGTCCGTGGACACTCCCGGGGATCACCCGGGGACTCCCGGCAGTCTCTGGTATCAATCCTGTGTATACAAAAATACAAATGTTTTATGTGGGAGCACAGGGGGTGGGGGGTTGTGTATTGGTGGTTAGTACATATTGTAATGTTTGTTGGGAACAGAGGGGTTGAGTGAAGGGCCAAGTACCCGCTTCACTCACCCTCACTGCCCCCAATAAAGCTGCTGTTATTCCTTAACTACTTAATTGCCTTAGCGGTTAGCCGCTATGGTGATAAAGTTGCCTGTAAATGCATTTTTATTGTATGGGATTCATGCCGGGGGGCTCCCGTTCTGATATTAATGGGTATCAGCTCCGGAGACTCCCAGCATCAACCCATTGCAGGAAAATGCATTTTTGTTTCTAAGTCCCCTCTCGCCGCTTATCGGTAGCTTCTCACCACCTTCCTGTCAACTTTTCCTGGCGGGAGGATTTTGAGAGGAAATCTCTATTCTAGAGCCGCGATTAGCTCTAATCGGGGCTAATAAGCTAATAATAAGCTAATCGGGGCTACCAGAATTGCACGAATTTCAAAACCTACCGATAAGTGGCTTATTGCTGCTCGTTTGGCGTTTTTTTTCTCTGAAAAAATAAATTGCCGAAAAAGGCTTTTATCGCCGACTTATCGGGGCCTACTGAATAGCAGTAGGCTTTTTTGGCGAAAAGGCCTCGATAAGTGGATTACCAGCGCTTAGTGCATAGGCCCCTATGTATGTTTAGTCGAATGGTGCACAAAAACTAATGGGGGTGGGGGGAGGGGGTCTATATTCTGTACAAGGAGGGTTGGGAAGGCTCTGTACAATATGCAACCTTGAGACATCCTGAGGTACTATGCGTGGGTGTAATAAACCGGTGCATTATAATGTACTTACAGCAGGGAGAAAAGCTCTATGCCTTTTTATCACTTCATTAATCAGCACTGGCATGGTCGAGTACTAGAAATTTGTAACAGCCTCAAAGAAGCCCTGGTTAGGGACTCATTCAGGTTTGTAATTATTTTGAATACATTTAAGTACCATTATTATGGAAAAGGACATTGCTTATAATGGGACCTCTTTAGTGATGCTTTCTCCTCTACTTATTGAACAGTTTAATTTATTCCACTAATTTACATATCATCTCAAGAGATGAAAATTTTGTTTTGCCTACATGCATTTTTTTAATTTCCACTGAGATATTATAATTTCCTTTTCATTACTGCCCATATACGTGCTTTTAGCAACTGCTTGGAGACAAGGAACTAATGTTCCAGTTTCGTATGACATTTTTCAAAGTCGTAATTTGTATAAAATTCTGAATTGGTTGCTACTTCCACTGTAATTATCTCTGTTTAAAATCCCCATACAATTTGACTATTCGATTGTATTAGCACACATGCAGGAGGAAATACATTTTGTTAGGCACAGTATGTAAACCAAACCAATGCCCTTTATTTGCTGCAGCCTCTGAAATGATGCAATTTACATTTTTTGTAATATTTTTGTATTACAGTATTGGGATTAATATTAAACAAGTGATACAATAACAGGAAAGTGTACAGAAACTTCTGAAACACTTTAACCTAACCCATTCCTAAATAAAAAAAAAGCAACGCAAAAATGATCGTTTTTTTTTAGCAACTTTCACACTTTTCACTATTGATTGCTCAACAAACCAGACCCGTTCTTGCCACATGACACCTGTTCTCCGTTCTCTGCACTGGCTGCCTGTAAAAGGGCAATTTTTTCAAGATTGGCTTGACATTCAAAGCACTACATGATCAGGGTCCCAGCGATCTGAAAGAGCTTCTAGTTCCCTACACTCCCATTCGCTCACTTCGATCTGCAGATGAAGGACTCCTAACAGTTCCCAGAATATTCTTGACTTCCTTTGTGGCCCGAACTTTTAACAACACTGCTCCCACTCTTTGGAACAGTCTGCCTCATACAGTTCGAGAGGCTCCCTCTCTGGAAATCTATAATCCCAGGCCCAATACCTACCTATTTACCTAGGCATTTAATTAATGAACCATAACCTGATTGGCAATTAATAGCTTCAGTGCCGTCCCATCCTGTATTGAATCTTTCCTTGTGTTTGGTTTTGTTTATAACGTTAAATATTTTCTTCTTTTTTCCTTTTTAGAACTGTGAAATGCTTTGCGTTTCATTGGGAGAAAAGCGCTATATAAATAAACTTATTATTATTAAGTTATTATTGATTACTGTACAAAATAGTGTGTGAATTTCACATATATACAGAGGGCAGTGAAGGGTGGGAAGCTGTCTTCTACCGTGTAAAATAAGAAGGGAGAAGGAGAAGGGAGTGTGATGCCTGTTTTTTGGACCAACAAATAGTTGATATGTTACAAGCTTTCAAACCTCTGAGGGTTTTTTCATCAGGTACCTGAGAGGTTCGAAAGCTTGTAACATATCAACTATTTGTTGGTTCAGTAAAAATGTTCACACGATCTCCCTTCTCCCTTGGTTATTTTACCACATATATACAGACACGGTGTTCATTGTTTGCTACAAGACATTTTACTGCAGTCACCACTCAACAACTCTTGGTCATGGACAGGTGACACATGTGCAGACTTTTCTTTCACTCTCTCTCTCTCTTCTTGTTCATTTTTACCATCTCCAATCTATTCAAATGTGTCAAAAACATTGAGATACAATTGGTCACACAATGCGGAACATTGTGCTGTCCCATTCAACTTGAGTGAGATATTCTCTCTACTTTTGGGACAGTCCTTCCAAAAATTGGACAGTTGGATACCTTAAATAAACTGCTATTAGCTAATGCAGGAGTGGCCAACTCCGGGTCCTCAACTGCCACCAATAGGTCAGGTTTTATGGATATCCCTGCGTCAGCACAAGTGGCTCAATCAACGACTGAGCCATTGATTGAGCCACCTGTGCTGAAGCAGGAATATCCATAAAACCTGTCCTGTTGGTGACCCTTGTGAACTGGAGTTGGCCACTCCTGCATTAGCTAATGTATATAGGGCTCACTGATCCTCAGCTATCATCATTAGAAATAAGGTAATTGTTACACATATCTGTACCGGACAACCGTCGATCCCAAAGACCAGACGTCTCGGACGGATATTTGGGCCTTAGTTTATTACATTCAGTTGTGCTACCATTCCAATTATTTCTGATTAAATAGAAATAGCTGTGTTAGTCCAGCTGCGAGTAAATGAATCCTTCATTATTAGGTTATACCTTTAGTGCCAATAAAAAAAGGTATCAAGTACTCAATTATTTCTAAGTAATTGAAACACAGGGTACTGTAAGTATCAAAGAGAATACAGCATTTCTCTATATGCCGATACAAATGCTAGCTTTCCTTCATGTACACAAATATAAACTGCATTGTGGCACAAGTTTGGGGTTTTCATGGAAGATGCAATTGTGGGGGAAATGGTTTACTATTTGTGGACATGAATTAAATAAAATTAATTAGAATTTTCCCATGGCCACATATATTTCTCCCTCTGAACTGTAGAAGGACACATGCTTGACTTCCTATTAGGTGGGTGGGCTCTTATAATCCTCCAAAGATTGGGTGATACAGTATGTTTTTATGGCAATTAAGTTTGACCCAAAAAGTACAATACAGAAAAGCAGATTTTTCTTTAATATTTTTACACGAGAAAATAAATTGCTAGCGTATGTTATGATTTTATTATTTTTGTGTAAACCAATAAACATGTAATTATATCATGTGCTTATTGACAGGGATTTTAAATATACATTTATCAGTTTGGTTGATGTACTGTGTTGTCCAGTCTCAATATTTTACCGTATTGTGAATTGAAAATAATAGTATGCATAGATCTGAACTGCATCAGTAATGAACCAGGAGAAAATATACAGCCAGGCTTCTGCTGCTTCCAGTGTTTCCTCTGCTATTTTTGGAACATGGCCTCAAGGTTGGAATGACATTGGTTTGATAAGCTAGGAGCAAGATGACTTGTTTTTCTAAAGATGCTGAAGACAAAAAAATAAATACAACTATTACTGCACAGATTATGCTAATGATTCATTTATATTACTTACTGAGGGAAGGTTCATTTTAACATTGTTGAAGTGAGAAAAAAATAGTGATTAACCCCTTCAGTACTCAGAGGATCTCAACCACATTGCTTATATTTAAAAATAGAAGAAATATTATAATTCCCCCCCCCCCCAGTATTTGTAGTAGTACATAACAATGTTTATCAAAGCACTTTTGATTTAGGCAGTAAATCACAACTAGGTAGAACGAAGTAATTTTATTGAGACCTCTCTTTATAAAAATTGAAGTCAATATAAGCCAATTCATAACAAATGAATACATCCAATTTGAGTATCGGAAGCTAAAAAAAGACATAATAAGACTTGATTAATATGTCCCTCTTGTAATTAGGCAGAACAGTAAGAATATAACAATGCACTCGAAACATGGAAATACGGAGACTGAAATAACAAAAGGGAAACAAGTGGAAAAGGAGGCTGTAAATTCATACAATTGTCAAGAATCGTCTAAATCGGTAATAAGACGCGCTTTCATTTTAAACGTTGTTGAGAACACTTTCCATTCTCTACTAGAATTACATCCATTTGCAAAAACTGTACAATTTAACCTATGCTTCGCAGATGGAATGTGAGGGGTTTTGAAATTAGAATTAATTATCACTTGAATGGGACTCTTTGGGGTAGATCCTCAGAAGTCCATTAAATGGGGTTCAGCGGGATGATAAGTCGCAATGCATATCCACAAAGGTGATTAACATTACGATGTCCTTGTATTAACCTGAAATATATTAGAACCCTAACTTTTAGATGGTGCTGCATGGGCGGCTGCAGCTGTGATTTGAGCTGGGGCATCTGGATTAGCCACGTGTACCTCCTCTTCAGAAACCTCTGCGAGAAAGAGGGTTATGGTCTCCTCGTCTTCCTCCAGGGGCTCTGCAGCCTGGGGCACAGGCTGTCTGCATGATGGCCATGGAAAAAATACATCATCAAATGCATTTAATCAGAATGTGGGTACATGCAAGCACATTAGGATAGATTTGGTGTGACTTGAGCCATTTGTTAACATGTCTCTTTATTCAGATAATATTTTAGCAGTACACTATATAGAGGCCCTAATTCACAAACTGTTGCTAAACTGTAGAAGGCCTTTACTCCCTGCACATGAATGAGAACTGAGGCATGCTATAGTTCAGGGGTGCACAAACTTGGGGGCACGAGATTTTCTGGGGGGGTTGTGTCGCGGTACTTAGAGGCCCCGTGCTCTTCCCCAAAGCATTTAAATTAAATGCCGGGGGACCGCGCAAGGCCTCTGTAAGTTCTCTTTCCTTGTCTCAGATGGCTTCGGGCGACGGTCGTCAAATGGTGCCGCTGGGTCACGTGACATCACGCTGCCATGGAAATTCGACGTCATATGACCCTGCAGCGTCATTTGACACTGGACTCAAGGTAAGAGGGGGAGAGCAGGCAGGGGGGCGCAGGGGAAAGAGTTTGCGAGTTTATAACCCTTTTGTAGTGTAATAACATTTAACGTGCCCTCTAATTTTCAAATATGTTCCAGGCAATAAAACACATTAAGTAATTTCAAAGTTACTATTTCTAACATGTTTGCATAGCTAATATCAGAAGTCTGGAATGCATGTAAACATGAAGATTATTTGAGGGACACAGGTGGGTAGCTAAAACAGTGGGGTGATAGCAGAAGGAAGAGCAACACGATTGTTCAGTAAGCCTTAAAGCAGAAGTCCAAGCTGTAGTTTTTTTTAATTTAAAATTTTCCCTTTAATATGTGCATCAATAGAATCCACACATTGATAAGTAATTCGCTAAGGTGCCGATCGATCCGTTCTCCTGTGATCAATTGGCGAAGATTCTGCTTGGAGAGGTCACTAAATGGCAGTGGGTGCAGCAGAAGAGGACCAAAGATGCAATGTTCTGTGGGGAAGATCATGTGACCATGCAGTCACTAGATACAATTGGTGCACTGCTAGAGAGAGGGAAGGGCTCAAAAATGGGTGTGCCACAGACTGTTTCAGAAAACTTTGTAAATGGTTGCTATAGAAACAAAAAATGCTTGTTACATTATAATAGATA
This sequence comes from Ascaphus truei, assembly GCF_040206685.1. NCBI lineage: Eukaryota > Metazoa > Chordata > Amphibia > Anura > Ascaphidae > Ascaphus > Ascaphus truei. Next base: position 83,068,686 of record NC_134489.1, on the reverse strand, counting down.
AAAAAAATAATTTTAGAGATTACAGAACTGATTTAAAAAAAAAACACACATGTAGGATATTGCTTGGTCTGCAGACTAGAAGCAGGTTGCTGATGGCGAGTCTTAGGAAAAATATGCTGGGTACAGTGGGTGTTTAGATACCTTTCATAAGATGATTAATTAGGTTTTACAGGAACTCTTTCAGATACTGAGATTCTTTGTGTTGCTTAAGAGAGTGTTATTGTGATTAGTGAGCTATGGTCCTCAAATAGGCAAAGGATAACTTTATACTGATTGCTTCCTTACTACAATGTGCAAGGCATGACCTATAGTGTTTTCTATTCTTATGAGGGCACACATGTAAGCATGTCACTTACGTTATTTAGCAGAAGATTTATATATAGTGTATAATATATCTACTGTATTTTTACTTACCAAATTCTTCATGTCCACCAGTCCAGGAAGTCCCACGACCTGTGAGGTAGCAATCACCTCACTCAGGCGCTGTTCCAGGGGGCTCAGATACAGGGGAAAAAGCTCCATTAAATCTGTTTTCCTAACATGGGCTGCAGGGTCAGACAGCTTGCGCTTGCTGTCTGCACAGCACTTACTCAGCATATCTATGCTGTGGAGCGTGTTCCCTAGGGCTTTAATGCCGGTGAGGAAGCTGCCCCAAATCTGCTGTTTCTCCGCAGTGCTGGTGCGGAAGCACAAAGCCCCTAATAGCTTGGAGCTGTTGTCCACCACTCCATTTATTACAGTTTCCAGCTCCTCTTCAGTGAACTTTAGGTCTTAATTATACCAAAAAACGCGACGTCGCCATGCTACATGTGAACATGCCAGAGAGATTTGTAGCGCTACTGGAGGGAGACATGGCCAGATTGGTTGATGATGCACTGTGATTGGCCATGCAAATCACGTGATGCGGCCGTCGTGTGTGAATATTGCAGTGATCATTGCGCCTGAAAAACAACATAAAAAAAACCAATAGCAGCGCTTATACCCGTTGTGGGGTGCGCGCCATGTGGAACTGCAGGCCGGATGTCTCCTCGCGCGATCCTCAGATTTGTTCTTGGCTGGCGCCGCCGCATCACGTGAGCAGTTCCAGGCAATGAGTGCGAACCGCTATCGGTCACGCCTCCGCCACACCTCCCTGTCTACGCTTTGCAGTTTCCCTGGCATAATCAAGATGCCACTCGGCAGCAGCGTGAGGGTGACATCACCGGATCACGATGCCGCTCAGCGGTATCTGGTATAATCAAGCTCTAACAAAATCTCAAATCACTTGAGGAGACAAACGCTTTGCAATACGTCGCAGCGCTTACGTCCTGCTTGGTATGTGCACTCGTATTGGTTTGTTTCATTTTGTTTTTCAGGTGCGCGACATCGCGCGCAATTTTTGGTATAATCACAGCCTAAGGCCGCAAATCCTCGCAGCATCTGAGCACGGAGTACTGTTTCAGCAGCATAGGGGCTTGCTCAGTCATGTCAACCGTTGAGCTGTTTAGCTGTAATGACTAAGTTAATCAGTTTGTAATATGTAATTATTTGAAATTGCAACATTCTCATGGGCGTTCGGTAACACATATGCGTAATGCGCCAGTAACGCATGTGCGTTAATTGGAATGCACGGTATACTTTCCCCCAATGCACATGTAAAGTGTATTGTTTATCGTGTCTCAGCGCAATGATAATCCCCGTTCAGACAGGCAACGGATCGATGGTCGTTTTGCGATATGGATGTTGTTTTTGCATATCAATAGCTTTATGGATACCTGTTAAATGGAGAAAAACTAACATCCGTTACCTAATTAGATTATGCTATATTCTCGATATTCATATATATTCAGCAGGTAACTAGTTAAAATAAGTAATTTAGAATTAAGTTAGAAACTTTATTGGAAAATGAAAGCTGCCTCTACAAAGATAAGAAGTTAAATCAGTCTGAAGACAGGCAGGTGTAGACATGCTTTGCGTGATTTAAGAAACTTGGTATGTTTAATGTCTGCTGAGTTGAATAGTTGAATAGTCTTGAGTGTGGATTCACAGGTTAGTTAGTTAAATACTTAGTAAGACAATACAATAGAGAGAGGTCTTAAAAGCTTAGGAACATACAGTAATTAACTATAGTTACATCGTGACAGAACAAAGAAGGGTCTTCTAAATCACAGTAAATATTGCTAAAGAAAGAAACAGTGTTCTAGTGCTTGATGATTAACGGAGAACATTTTGGGCTGGCACTGACAAAAACAGGTGATTGCTATGTTTAGACTGGCTAAGAGAAATGTATAAAGATTGTATAGAATTCAGAATCATTTAACATCACCAAGTTAAGAATAACCAAGCTAACGATTCTCCACTCTATAACTAAATTCTATAGGCCTGAATGATGTAACTAACTAAAATGATGCTGTGAAAGACGATTTCTATTGTCTCTGATTAAATTGAGAAAAGAAACGGACCGTGGACTATTTGATATATATTGAAAGGTGGGACATTTATTTGCACCCATCTAATGAGCAAATCTTCACTAGCTAAGGGAACAAACAGGGACAGGGGGCAAATACTGCTATGGGAAACAACAGGACAAACCAAGATTCGCTGCAAGAAATTGCAGTGCTAAATGCAAAGAGCAATCGGTCTTAGGGCATGGCAAGCAAGGAGGTCGCCATGGGCCCCGCGTTTTTCGGGGCCCCGTGCTCCCTCCACTCTATCCTCTCTGCTGTCGGCGCCGGGATCCGACTTTCACCCAACCGGACGGAGGAGCTGTAGGAGGGAGCGCAGGGCCCCCCTCCAGCTCACCCCTCCGGACGGAAGTTGGATCCCGGGGGTGCCTACAGGAGGAGGAGGAATTGCAGGGCAGAGAGGTAGGTGTGTGTGTGTGTGTGTGGGGGGGTTTGGGGTGCGTTCTCTTACCTTCTCTGTAGCTGGTTGCCTCCTGCAGCGAAGCCACCGCATCATATGATGTCTCATTGCCCTGGCTATATGACATCACATGGCACTGTGACATCATGATGCCACAACACTGGCGGTGGAGGGCTGCTGATAAGGGTAAGTCCCCTTTTATTTTACAGGGGGAGTCCCGCTGCCAGCATGCTGCCTTGGGCCCCGCAAAGTCTAAGGCCAGCCAGTTTTATGGGACAAATAATAAAAAAGACAAATAGTGCAAGAAAAATACATGACTTACCCATGCCTCTAGCTAGACCCCTCTCCCATCCTCAATAAACACACTATACAACCTCTTGGGAGAAGTCAATGGCCACAGCTTTATTTATTACAACAGATAAATATCTCATATTAGGAATCAGGTATCTGACTTCGCTCCATTAGGTCCTAGAAGAAAGAGGAAGCTACGATCCCTTGCTCTTGCCCTAAGTACCCCTTACTTAACCCCTCACCCTGACATCACGGCACCTTAGGGGAGGGTTCCCTCGGCCTGAAGTCATGCCGGCCCTTCCTTAGAGGTCCAGGGCTTTCTAGACAACAAAACAAGGAGGTACATGGAGTCTGATAAAAAGGAACAGGGAAAGTTGCAGCACTAGTGAAAAATAATAACCTGACTCCTATAAACAGAAAGTTATCTGACTGGAGAGCAGCGATTGACAATCACAAGTTATCAGTCCCTCCTAGGTACATGGATACAGCTGTCCTAATGGACTGTTTTTGTTCTTACCAGTTCTGGGCCTGCACCTGACTCCTCTGTGTGCCCCTACAGGTCTACAAAGAGTACTGCGGGAGGAATTCATGACTTACCCCTTGCAGCAGAATTAATGCACAGAAGGAGAAATCGTGCATGAGTCACAATGAAGGGCAAGAGTCCAAAGAGAGCGATATGGAAGGGAAGCCTGGTTCATCAGGGTGTTTTGATTTATCCGAAGACAAAATTCATGCAGATGAAGATGAAAATGGTGATCTTTTAGATAGTGATCTAAGACCTTTTTATCTGCACAGTTTCAGCTCAGATAACGAAGATGAAATATTATAATTTATAGTTCACCGTGGGCATAATTCAGCAAGATCCAGGAAGAAAACAGATTTTTTCCCACCTGAGTCTGAATATCGGAATATATATGCCCTGTGCCAGTAGATATTTTGAAAACATCAACCTCTGTCCTTGATCAAAGAAATCAAGAACTTAGTGACTGGGAAGAGACCCGTACAGTTCCAAAGGTAGTGCTTGTTTTAGATGCTCACAATGTTTCTGCTGCTAATGAACATTACATTCAATTAACCACAGAGAACTAAAGATAAACCCCCCTGAGCCTGAGGTCTTAGACTCTAGTCTGGAGTTTGAGGTTCAGAACATCCTGGATTTCAGGTATGGGGGGTGGTGGGGTGGGGTTACAGACTAGAGGAAAAGTCATGGGAGTTGGCCACTTGTGTTTATACCCCACACTTGATCTGCAGTTTTCACGTTGGTCACCCAAGAAAAACTTGGTAGTAGAGAGAGTCCTAAGAGAAGAGTACTATTATGAATGCCTCCCGCAGTACTCATCGTAGACCTGTAGGGGTGCACAGAAGAGTCAGGTGTAGGCCTAGAACTGGCAAGAACTAGAATAGTCCATTAGGCCAGATGCCATCTTAGATTGGGTGTAAACCCCCACCCAGTCTTTTAGTTATTTGCTTGTCAACTTTCTGTTTACAGATCAGGAGTCAGGTTATTCTTTGTTCCCTAGCACTGCATCTTTCCCTGTTCCTTTTTGTTCAGGCTCCTGGTTCTACAGATTCACAGGTACCTTCTTGTTTGTTGTCTTGTATTCCCTTTGCACTGTTAGCCCCCTTTTTACATGTAATTCTTACTACTAAGCTTAGATTGTTCTGTTATTTCCTTCAGTACTGTTTGCCCCCTATCCTTGTTTGTTCCCTCATAAGCTTTTTCATGTAGCTTTGCACACTTTGCCGACTCCATTTTGTTATCCGAGTTTTGTTTCCTTTATTGTAACAATAAACCCTGTTTTTACGTACTTGAGACTCCGGTCTTTTGTGGGTCTCCATGTTACCTCTGAGGATTCCATACATCCTGATATACAGTACCTAAATAAATAGGATTGAAGTTAGAAACTACTACTAATAGCATATAGTGCAAAACTAGTGCATTTGTTTTTACTATAATAAGTACATTTACTATAACATAAATGTGTACTCATTATAAATGTCATTATTGTTGAATTGACCATTGGAAAGTGTGACAAAAAACATGTTCCTCACAGGTTTTGTTTCTCGTTTCTATTATGAAAATCACTGGCTTGAGAAATAAGCAATCCATAAGGAATGGGAAGTAATGTTCTTTAAAAGTACTGTATGTGCCTACAGTTTAATACAGGTCCATATATCATATCAGAGTGGATTAAAACACTCGGCATACACACTGAAGTTCTGTGAGTAAGCATGATGCAAATGTGATACAATTAGTTTCTGTAATTATTTGAACTAACTTGAAAAGGCAATGGGTGAATTGTAGGATATTTTTAAGGGGTCCATATAGTCAGATCATTTCATGTTAAACTTAAGTGTATTTTGTGGCTTGTAGCTTCAATGTATAAAGGAACATTAAAGCCCATATTTAATAAGCGATGCTATTGCAAGACACTTCCTGGCGCAGGAAGACATTTAAAGCCCAGTTAAGTGAATGGTCTGTTAGGTGTCGTCTGGCTATGGAAAGTTGTTTTATGTCATAGTACTGTTTAGTAAATATGTCCCTAAATCTATTTTGCTCTGATCGCCACATTTTGTCATTTGGGGAGTCCTGTCCAAAGTTTTCAACCTCCAAGGATACAAAATCAATGAGATTTTGCAGGTCTGGAAGAAAAATAGCATTTTGATTGAAAAGTATTGACTTAAATCAGTGAGATGTCATTCAAGTCTATAAAATTATTGATTTTAAAAATCATTGAGACGGACTCAAAAACGGTCTGGAAATTAGTGAGATGTGACATGTCTACCGCTCTCTGCTTAGCATTAAATCTCTACCAGTTTAAAGTGGCGGAATATGTTGGGGTTTTTTAATAGGTAGGAAGCAGAAAGTCTCTGGAGCTCAAACATTAATTTCAGCTCCGGGTACCCCCTGTTCCCCGAGATACACCTCCCTCCGTAGGGGGACCGGTAGCAGCTCCCCAACTTTAAATGTCCTAGTCACGCGGGCCAAAAAGAAGCCGCAAGGGATGATATCAAGGTTTCCTATTTGCCCACGTGATGCAGGAGCTTTAAATCTGCCATTTTGATAGCCCTACATAGCCCATCCGAAGCTGCTACTGGCCTCCCCTATGGAGGTGAGTATCTCGGGAATCAGGGGGTCCCTGGAGCTGACATTAATGTGGTTCAGCACCGAAGACAATAATAAAACACCCTATAACTCTTAATAAAATAATTAAAAATGGAACGCACAATTGCTGCTTTAAGTGTTATAAAACTCTTTGTCTAACAGTTCAGAATGAAGTGGAAGAAACGAGGAACGCATGTTTCTCACATTTGACATGGATGCAAGCATAACAAGTTCTAAAATGGTGTGCTTTATGCTGCCCAATTCAGGAGCCTGATGATATTTCAAAGGACTTTTTCAATTTTTAAAGTTCTGGGCAGCACATTAGGGAACAATCCAAGTGATCATTAAAATGAGTTGAATTTTGGACAGCAGCTGCCATTTCACGTAAAATCAATCTGTTGATGAGGAAATTAAAGTGCACAGTGTTCTCCACTCCTGAAATCTGTTTCAGTCCGTTCTGTAAATGCAATAACTAACTGTTGTTTTTAATTACATTTTCCAGAATAAATAAAGACAGGACATTGGATATGTGCTCTTTCCAACTGCTTAGTACGGAATGAAAGGGTTCATTTAAATCTTTAAACAGCATTGGGTAAATAGACTTCCTTCCTTATTTTGAATACCAACATATAATATTATATATATATATATATATATATATATATAAATACAACTGTATGCTCATCTGCATGTCTTAGGCAGGTCTGCAACCCCGCCGTTCACCATTATCACCCAGCACACAGCACTTCCACTGCAGCAAGGGATTCTGGGGAATGACATGCAAATGAGCACACAGTGCCACTTTTTGCTTCCAAAACCATTTTTAACATGGTTCCCTATAGGCTTAAACTTGCTGCATGGTCACAGCTTTGAGCACAGCCAGGATTAAGGTGCATACCCAGAAAATCCACCCACAGACAGCTGTTTCGACCTTTATGGGTCTCATCAGTGTGGGGTTGGTAAACTGGGTATCCAGAGAAGCTAAAGGATGGGGTTTACCATACTGAGTTAAGTTATGGTGAGTAAAAAAAGTGACAAAAACCCTCCACAGCAAAGCAAATATGCAAATGTAAATACAACTGTATGCTCATCTGCATGTCTTAGGCAGGTCTGCAACCCCGCCTTTCACCATTATCACCCAGCACACAGCACTTTCACTGCAGCAAGGGATTCTGGGGAATGACATGCAAATGAGCACACAGTGCCACTTTTTGCTTCAAAAACCATTTTTAACATGCACGGCCCTGAGGAAGGTCTCCCTGTGCGACCGAAACGTTGGCATTTGTGTAACAGTATGTTTTGAATACATCTTTTTTTGGACTACCCCTTGCTGTATGCTGTCTCCTTTATTAGTTCACGGACTGGTAACTATGCTGTTTATCTCTATGGGACTAGCATCTGCCTATGCTTTGTATTAGTGTGCTGACTGTCTCTATCTATTATATATATATATATATATATATATATATATATATATGTAACGGGTCCCCCCCCCCCCCCCCCAATCGCAGATTGTCCCCTCTAGGGAAATACTACTCTGGTTACACATGGCTATAGTGTGGTGCACCTGCTGGCTTAAAGAACTCCTGAGTCTCCCTGTAACAGGGGAGTAATCCCTATTCAAGTAATGTGCCTTTAATCTAGCAGTGTGGTGGTTAACTGCTGGTAGTCAATTAATAAACACCACCTGCCTGATCTAGTTTGCTTACAAAAGCCTGTCTGTTGAGACAGGAAGTGACTCCTTAGCTCTGACTGAGAGCTGACCTTTGGAGAGACAGAGGAGTGTTCTTGAGACTCCCAGGAGAGACTGACCAAGAGAACACACATCTCTGGAGCTGACCGGTCTTGAGCTTTGCCCAGCATAGCTGATTGCAAGACACCAAATAAGACTTCTAAACCTGGATGCTGATTTTCTGTGCACGCACGGGTGCGGTTCCAGGAGAGCAGAGAAGCTTACTCTACAGCAGCTAACAGATAAGACTTTCATTATTAAGAGACTGCTTATATCTGCTTATTTCATGCTATATGTTTTGGGGCTGCGAGACATGCTTTACTAAGGGAGATGTGAATTAATTGCATAGGATTTCACTAGAACTACTCCCAAGTGAATAGAAGCTTTGTCCCCCCCCCCCCTGTGTTTGGATGGTTTCCTGATGAAAAGGAAAAGGCACAATAAAGCCTATTATAATTTCACCTTATAAAGTCTCCAATTGTGTACCTCTGTGAACGTCCGTCTACATATGGTGTCAGAGTGGGATAAGAGGTGTTTTTGTAGTTAAAAAGGACCGGAGATTTTTATGTGAAATTTTTTTTAATGCTTTTTGCCTACAAACAATCTGAGAAACTTAGAGAGAAAAAAAAAAAAAAACCTCATGCAGCAGAGATTGGAATTAAAGGGATACACACCACTGAAACCACACTGCACTGAAACTTACAAAAACCCAGAAGAGACTGCTGAAGTAGCTAAACCTTAATTTGCCTATCACAAAGTGTAATATGGTCATTGAAATAGGGGGTTTGCCTTTCAGCCATAGTCAGGGTTCAAGAAGTGAGTCAGCCCTTAAAAAGGGATAGGTGTTTGTTGTTTTCAAAAGTTTCGCTGAAGCAGTGAATACAGATGGTGACCCATGAGTGGTACTGATTTTGCAAATAAAGGTTGCCACACCGCATAGGGCTACCAGCTGTGAATGGAGTATATGCAGAAAAGTGTGAAAATTGATACAAGACTGTGCTGAAGCAGGGGAATTTTAGCAGACAAGTGCTGAGTGTAAAATTGCCCTATAGGGGAAAAAGTGATTTCTGAACTGTGTAAAAGGTTTTTCAAAACCAATTGCTGAATGTTGAGTCACCCTGCCGGGAATGAAAGAATGTTTTTTTTTCTGCAAGTAAAAAAAGTCTGCCTATATATATCTTGGGAGCAAAAACAGACACCCAAAGTGTGAAGTGTGAATGCCATAATACCCAAAGATGAGACTGAAAATTACTGAACTCAGGCAGAAAACCAAATTCTGTTGCTGAAGCGGAGAGATTGCACCTAGCAAATAAATGGTGTATAGCAAACAGAAGTTTTTTCCTAGCAACTACACATTCAGCATACCTCATGAGAGTTTACACCTAGCAAGTAAGTGGTGTAAAGCAAATAGACATTTTTACCTAGCAACTGCACATCTTGTATACCTGATGAGTGAAAATGCATGCACAGCACTGCTGATATTGTAAAACTTATCCAAGAAAGAAACGTCTACAGAGATGCCTGTGAGAGCTACGACCTCTACAAGCAAAATATGCCCATCTGTAGGACTACCACAATTGGGGGTTCTAGCCAATACAGTGGCAACAGCTGCAATAGCGCCTCCTGAGGTCAGGAAGAAAATTACACCCGATAGCCTAAAAATGGAGGACAAGATGCAGCGTTCCTGTAATGAACCCTACCCCACGGAAGAGTGGCCCTTCCAGTCCAATAAAGAGGAAGACATCTCTTATGGGGAACCCGAACCGAGTCACACTCACAAAACACCCCAAGAATGGTGGGGGTGCCTGAACTCGGCACGAACAGAAAAGACCGCTCCCTTTGATGACGAATATGATCAACAGGAGACAGAGCGGGAGCAGCAGATCACCCAATATTTCTGTCAGCTAAAGCAACTGCAAGAAAAGCCTGGCGTATATAATGAAGCTGCTAAAATTTCAAATGAAGATGGAGACCCCAATATCCCTGAAGGGACGGTGTCATCCAAATCAAAAAGGCGGAAAAAGAAAAGCAGTTCTTCACTTACCGTTGAAGGAACAGACACGTCCGTAGATCCTGTGGAGGAAAAGGGGGACCAAGTTGCCCTGCAGCCTAGAGAAAATTGAGAATTCGTCCCGCGGGTAACCGAATATCCAGAATATCCAGAGGGCCCAAGGCAGAAGTCGTGTACCCCAAAGAAGTGTCTGTCTGGTGCCAACAGTGAGGAACCCTCAACCAACCATCCCAGGGAAGTGGAGCCGGAACCAGTGAGTGACGATCCCTTGACCAACCCTGAAGATGCCCTGAAAAATGCCAGGCATGACTGTGATCTGCTCTGTGAAGAATTGGAAAGGGAGAGAGAAAATAATGCTGAGCTACAGAAGACTGTGCTCGCAATTTACTCTGCGGCCAAGACCGAATTGGAGGATCTCAAGACTGAGCTAGATACTGCAAAGGCTACTATTTCCGCCATGAATGAAAAGCAGAGCCAATCTGATAAAATGGTGGCTACGCTAAAGCGGAAGTATGAGGAGGCACTGAAGCAGATGACAGTCTTCCAGCAAGAGGTTCACACTCTTCGTATAGAGCTTGATACCTCACATCATGAGACCAACAGCTGCCGCACAGACCTTGAAGTTTCTAGAAAGGAACGACACAGTCTCACTGAGGAGCTGGACATTGCTAAATAAACTATTGGTAATCTTGATACAGATCTCAAAGTCTCTCAGAAGGAGCTTCAGACCCTCAACCTAGAGAAGGAAGTCTCACGCCAGCAGTGCGTAAATGGAAGGAGGACTGCAAAGAAGCCCTGAAGAATACAGAGACTGAAAAAAGAGAAAATTCAAGATTAAAAAGAGAAAACTTAAAACTGAAAGAAGAAAATTTTCAGTTGACAGAAGAAGTCAAGGAAAAGTTTGAAGCAGAGCACCGACTGCAGAACCAACTGCAACGTCTGCGTACACACCTCCAGTATGCTGAGGAGAAGCAGAAAACGCTGCAGGAAGAAAAGCTGCAGGCTGCTAAAGAAATTCAAGTGCTTCAGGAACGTCTGATGACCCAGTATGTCCCCGCAAAGCAGCATGAGAAACTGAAGGCTACCCTGAGCATGACCAAAGCAATGCTAAAAGCCAAGCTTAGAACCCAGGTGACGCGGCACAAAAGGGAGCACAAGAAGGTCCAGAAACTGAAACAAGTAACCGTGGCCCAAGCAAAGAAGTTCATAGTGCTTCACAATGCAATAAAAAGTGGAGGCAAGCTCATAGAAAGCAAAGCATACAGATAAATTCCCTGAGAAGAGACTTGCAAGACGCACTCAAAAAACAGGGATCTCTCGCGGATGAGATTACAGTCCTACAAGGACAAGTATTGACCCTGACTAAGCGTCAGTATCCCACAGCATCAAAAACCCATGAAGACAAGTGAGAGCTGGGAATACCGCTCATCTGAAAGACAAGGTTGCAAAATTTGAACCACCTAAACAAGCACTAGCAAAACATTCAGCCACCTAGCAGGCAACAAAAGAAGGTACACGTGCTGAATTAAAACCAGAAGAATCCTTAGCTGATGAAGCTGAAAAGATGGGACATTCTCTGGAAGTAGGTGTGGAATTGCAACTTAATCTAAATGGGGCTGAACTAGCAACCCCATTGAGTGGGAAAAGGGCAGAGCGACAGCTTCAAGAGCGGAAAACTCAAAGGGCGGTTTTTAAACGCTCTGCAACTGCTGCCATACAGTATGCCTACAATAAGATGAGCACCCGACGCGAGGGAAATCTCATGACCGCGCACGTAGAAAAAAGACTATACTTGGAGAAAGTCCTCCTCGAGCGACTGAGGGGTGCTGATCTCAAACACCTTCAGGAGGAGACACGAATAAACTGGAGAAAGGGCTCCAATCCGAACCGGACTGAGGGTTCTCTTCCTCCATTCACTCTTATTCAAGTCACTGAGATATCTAAAATGAGAGTGGAAGGATGGGCTTTGGCCGTGGCAAGCCCGAGCTTCCCAGAAACAGGGGAGGTATGTAACAGGGGAGTAATGTGCCTTTAATCTAGCAGTGTGGTGGTTAACTGCTGGTAGTCAATTAATAAACACCACCTGCCTGATCTAGTTTGCTTACAAAAGCCTGTCTGTTGAGACAGAAAGTGACTCCTTAGCTCTGACTGAGAGCTGACCTTTGGAGAGACAGAGGAGTGTCCTGGAGACTCTCAGGAGAGACTGACCAAGAGAACACACATCTCTGGAGCTGACCGGTCTTGAGCTCTGCTCAGCATAGCTGATTGCAAGACACCAAATAAGACTTCTAAACCTGGATGCTGATTTTCTGTGCACGCACAGGTGCGGTTCCAGGAGAGCAGAGAAGCTTACTCTACAATAGCTAACAGATAAGACTTTCATTATTAAGAGACTGCTTATATCTGCTTATTTCATGCTATATGTTTTGGGGCTGCGAGACATGCTTTACTAAGGGAGATGTGAATTAATTGCATAGGATTTCACTAGAACTACTCCCAAGTGAATAGAAGCTTTGTCCCCCCCCCTGTGTTTGGATGGTTTCCTGATGAAAAGGAAAAGGCACAATAAAGCCTATTATAATTTCACCTTATAAAGTCTCCAATTGTGTACCTCTGTGAACGTCCGTCTACACTCCCGCTTGATGGTATTAAGGGAGATAGCATCAGGACTGGCTTTTGAGGTAATGTTGAGTTATACTCACTCATGGTACAGCGTCTCCATCTCTTCCAGATCTCAGCGTAGCAGGGAGGAGTCTCTGATAGAGAACCTCTATGTGCACCTTCTTCCTTAGTGATTCCACACACAGGACAGAAGCGATATCTTTCTTTGGCATCCTTTATTAACAGCAGACATGGACAGCAGCCCATCATAGTGGCTTGGTCGTCTAGCCACTCATTCTCAGATTGCCAACCCAAAGGAAGTCCCTGACCGTACACTATCAGGCAAGGGCCCCGAAAGCAGGACTAACTCTTCCCTTACTCCCTAATGAAGTAAGAGGTATAGTCTTCCACACCACTCCCTGAAGGGAGGGCTACAAACACTGCCAGAGCCCTAACAGGTTGCTGGATAGACTCACCTCACTCAGATGGTGAGGCACACACACTAAATTGAGGAAGTGCTGCATATTATATAGCTTCAGTAGGCACCACCCCTGTGTCACTGTTAGTGGACACAGAGTCTGATGTCACTTCCTTCACTGAACAATATACATCACAGGAGGTGAGGGCAAACCCCATGATTACTCCTGGCAAACCTGCCCTTTTAACAGGGATTATTGCACAGGAGGAGAAAGGCATGTAACCCCAAAATTAAACAGGGCTACATATATATATTCATAAAAACACTGTAGACTCCAAGCAGCTTTCCACAGGAACAACTACCTCCTTCACGAATCAATAAAACTAAAAAAAGGAAAGTGCATGCTCCATAGCGCAAATCAATAAAATAAAAGCTTATTTTAACAAGATAAAAAATGGCAACTCACAAAAGTCGCTAAATAGTAAGCATTAGAGAACTGTAGTAAGGGCCAAGGATGATTCAGCCACACTCACGACCAGGACCTGGGCGTTGCGGACAAACAGATGATGGAGTTCCGCTTCCAGGTGCACCTCAGGTAGACGGCGCATCAATCCTCCTCCGGAAGAGATGTTACTGACTCCAGAGTTCCACCACTCTCAGTTCCGTGTAAAAGACGGATCCTAACATGCAGTCCTCAAACCAGAAGGAAAGCCCTATATTCCATACATATAAAATAGGACTTTCCTTCTGGTTTGAGGACTGCATGTGAGGAGCCATCTTTTACACGGAGCTGAGAATGGAGGGTTTGAATAATGGAGATTACTAATGTGAATGGACTCCCGCTTTCATCAATGATGTTATGTTTGCCAGAGTTATCCATAGGTATACATATTAGGGATCCAGGTATATTGACTTAAACTAGTTATGATCTGTATTGACCTTTTGGGCAGATCGCTCTAGGGGCTTTTCATTCTTACAGGACACCATATACTATCCTATATCAAGATCCATATGGCTTCTATGATTTACTAACAGCCAATATACAGTACATGTATTTGGTAATTTCACTTAGCCTATCATGAGACTGGATACTTTTAATTGCCTATAATAGTTTCATATGAAATACTCTTGAGTGTATAATTTTGGCTTTAGATCCAGTCTAGATATACTATTGCACATGCTATAGTGATTGCTGTTAGGTATTTCTCCATCATACCTACAGTTGTGGTTATACACCTACTGTACCTACATATACTTCGATCTGGAGTTTAGTATAGACTCATAGGGGTATATTGCATACATTTACTGTATGCTATACATGTATATTGGCATTGACTCTTTGCCATATATACACACATATATACACTCAGACCATTTGTTCACCACACCACTATGAGGATTTTATTATTTTCTATGGTATATACCTAATTTCATTGTATAATATTCGGATGTAATAAATATTTTATTATTTTTGGTTTTAGAATTGTTCACCTAATGGTCAATATACTGCCTTACAGAATATCTACCTGAGAGACTATTATAGCTCTACCCTATATGTATTGAATGCAAATTGGGGAATCTTCTGACCCTCTCTGGATTAAACCTAGACAGATATATCACATACAAGATATTCTGTTATAGTGCAGTAGTTCACAATGCCATTACCAAATGAGGTGCTCAAGCCATAAATGCAAATAGTATGAGAAAACAAGTCTACAGAAATATTCAGTGGTAAAAATAGACACAATTATATATGTGACTAGCTGATATACCCGGCGCTGCCCGGGATTTAATGTTCTGGCTCCCCCCCTCTCTCTCCCTTCCACTGTCTCCCCCCTCTCTTTCTCCCCCGTTCACAGCAATACGCCCCCCCCCCCTTCACAGCTCCGTTTCCCCCCCTGTTCACAGCTCTGGTCCCCCCCCCCCCAGTTCACATCTCTGATTCCCCCTCCCCCCCTGTTGCCAGCTGTGATTCCCCCTGTGTATTTGTCAGCTGAGCTGACTGAGGGGGGAAGTGTGTCAGTCAGTGTGTGTGTGTGTCAGTCAGTGTGTGTGTGTCTGGGTGTGTGTGTCAGTGTGTGTGTGTGTGTGTGTGTGTGTGTGTCAGTCAGAGTGTGTGTGAGTGTGTGTCAGTCAGTGTGTGTGTGTCAGTGTGTGTGTGTGTGTGTGTGTGTGTGTGTGTCAGTGTGTGTGTGTGTGTGTGTGTGTGTGTGTGTGTCAGTCAGTGTGTGAGTGTGTCAGTCAGTGTGTGTGAGTGTGTGTCAGTCAATGTGTGTGTCAGTCAGTGTGTATGTGTGTGTGTGTCAGTCAGTGTGTGTGTGTCAGTGTGTGTGTGTGTGTCAGTCAGTGTGTGTGTGTGTGTCAGTCAGTGTGTGTGTGTGTGTGTCAGTCAGTGTGTGTGTGTGTGTCGGTCAGTCAGTATGTGTGTGTGTGTGTGTGTGTGTCGGTCAGTCAGTGTGTGTGTGTGTCAGTCAGTGTGTGTGTGTGTCAGTCAGTCAGTGTGTGTGTGTGTGTGTCGGTCAGTCAGTGTGTGTGTGTGTGTCAGTCGGTCAGTGTGTGTGTGTGTCAGTCGGTCAGTGTGTGTGTGTCAGTCGGTTAGTGTGTGAGTGACGGGGTCGGTGACTGGGTGAGTGGGTGGGTCGGTGACTGGAGTTGGCAGCTGGGGCAGGAGGGCTGCGCCGCGCTTCCCCTCCGTCCGGGAGCCGGTGCAGGGCGGCGCACGTGTGGGTGAGTGTGAAGGGGCGGATGGGGATGCTGCTGCTGGCCGGGGCTCGGGTGAGCCTGGTGGATTCCCTGGTGGAGCCGGCGGGGAGGTGAGCTTGGGTGGGAGCCGGCGGGGAGGTGAGCTGGGGGGGGGGGGGATGGGGGGGAGCCGGCGGGGAGGTGAGCTGGGTGAAGAGGACAGTGTGTGTGTGTGTGTGTCAGTTGGGTGAGGCAGAGGGGGAAGAGAGTGGCAGTTGGGTGACATCATAGAGCCACCAATCTGATTGGCCAGAGGCTGAGGACCAATCAGATTCACCGCATCTAGCACCAGACTCACAAATTTCAGTTTTATTATATATAGATGTATACTGTAGAGATGTAAAATAGACAAATTCATCGCTGCACTCCAACAGCTGAAACCTAATAGTCCAATATAGTATGTTATGGTGGCATATTAGTGACACATAATAGAAAGATTTACAGTTGAGTCTAGAGACCTTCCCAGACCCAATAGTAATCAACAAATAAAGAAAATCAAACCAGAGGTTTTGATAATAAAACAAAGTCCCACCTCTGAAGTGTATACAAGAAAGTCTTGGTGTGATTTCTGGTGCTGCTCCTTCAGGTAGAATCCCCCAGGTTCCAGTAATCTTTAAATGTTCTAAAACAGCGTTTCCCAAATGGTGGGTCGCGACCCGGCACCGGGCCACGGCACCAAAATTGCCGGGTCGCAGCGAGGCTGGCCGCGCGGTGTCTCCCGTCCCCCCTGCTCATTTAAAAAAAAATGGCGGCGATTCCCCCCGCGGTCCCGCGCGCTTGCACAGGGCCCGCTCCCTTCCTCCCCCCCGCTCCCAACGTGGGACGGAGGAGGAAGTACCAGCTCCAACTGCGGCCTGCTTCCCCCCGCGGCCAGCTTCCCGAGCTCACCTCCCGTGGCACCCCCTCCCAAGCCCACCTCCCGTGCCCCCAAGCCCACCTCCCGTCCCGGGAAGCAGGGGTTATCGGGGGCAGCAGGGGAAAGCGTCCGGCGGCAAGGTAAGTCACCCCACCCAGTCACTGCCTCCCACCCAAGTGCCCCTGGGCCCCCTCCCTCCAACCCAAGTGCCCCTGGGCATCCTCCCTCCCACCCAAGTGCCCCAGGGCCCCCTCCCTCCCACCCATGTGCCCCTGGGCCCCCTCCCACCCACCCAAGTGCCCCTGGGCCCCCTCCCACTCACCCAAGTGCCCCTGGGCCCCCACCCACCCAAGTGCCCCTGGGCCCCCACCCACCCACCCAAGTGCCCCTGGGCCCCCACCCACTCACCCAAGTGCTCCTGGGCCCCCTCACACCCACCCAAGTGCCCCCTCCCTCCCACCCAAGTGCCCCCTCCCTCCCATCCAAGTGCCCATGGCCCCCTCCCTCCCACCCATGTGCCCATGGCCCCCTCCCTCCCACCCAAGTGCCCATGACCCCCTCCCTCCCACCCAAGTGCCCATGGCCCCCTCCCTCCCACCCAAGTGCCCATGGCCCCCTAACCCAAGTGCCCATGGCCCCCTCCCTCCCTCCCACCCAAGTGCCCATGGCCCCCTACCTCCCTCCCACCCAAGTGCCCCTGGCCCCCTCCCTCCCACCCAAGTGCCCCTGGCCCCCTCCCTCCCACCCAAGTGCCCCTGGCCCCCTACCTCCCACCCAAGTGCCCCTGGCTCCCTCCCTCCCACCCAAGTGCCCCTGGCTTCCTCCCTCCCACCCAAGTGCCCCTGGCTCCCTCCCTCCCACCCATGGCCCCCTCCCTCCCACCCCTGGCCCCCTCCCTCCCACCCCTTGCCCCCTCCCTCCCACCCAAGTGTTCCCTCCCTCCCACCCAAGTGCCCCTGGCCCCCTCCCTCCCTCCCACCCAAGTGCCCCTGGCCCACTCCCTCCCTCCCACCCAAGTGCCCCTGGCCCCCTCCCTGCCTCCCTCCCACCCAAGTGCCCCTGGCCCCCTCCCTCCCTCCCACCCAAGTGCCCCTGGCCCCCTCCCTCCCTCCCTCCCACCCAAGTACCCCTGGCCCCCTCCCTCCCACCCAAGTGCCCCTGGGCCCCCTCCCTCCCACCCCTGGCCCCCCCTCTCCCACCCCTGGCCCCCCCTCTAAAGTGCCCATGGCCCCCCCTCTAAAGTGCCCCTGGCCCCCCCTCTAAAGTGCCCCTGGCCCTCTCTCCAGTTACACACATCCGTCGTTGCCTGTAATTCACTGTTTGTGTCTGTGTGCGTATAGGCGAGAGCGAGTGTGTGTGTGTGTGTGTGTATCAGTGTGTGTGTGTGTGTGTGTAGCAGTGTCTCTGTGTGGCTGCGTGTGTGTCAGTGGCTGCGTGTGTGTGTATCAGAGGCTGTGTGTATGTATCAGTGTGTGTGTCAGTGGCTGCGTGTATCAGTGGCTGCGTGTCTGTCAGTGGCTGTGTGTGTGTGTGTATCAGTGGCTGTGTGTGTGTCTGTGTGTGTATCAGTGGCTGTGTGTGTGTGTATCAGTGGCTGTGTGTGTGCCTGTGTGTGTATCAGTGGCTGTGTGTGTGTGTGTGTGTGTGTGTGTGTGTGTGTGTGTGTGTGTGTGTGTGTCTGTGTGTGTATCAGTGGCTGTGTGTGTGTTTCAGTGGCTGTGTGTGTGTCTGTGCAGGCCCTATAGACCAGTATAGGCGATAACATTTTTAGTGGGTCACGAAGGAGAAGTTCAAAAATAACCGGGTCACGGAAAAAAAAGTTTGGGAAACCCTGTTCTAAAATATAGAACTCAATCTCATAGAGTGGACAGTTTTAGTGGTAGAAAATATGAAACAATAAACTTAAAATCAGTGCACTCACATTTGCATACTCTGCTATAAAACACATCAAGCCTGGTCTGGCCTGTGGTATATGTCCTCCTTGTACCTCCAAAGAGGAGCCACGCTCAGTGTGTTCCGTCCGGTCGTCCATCCCTGTAGCCTGCACTGGTCCGCCGGGGAACATAGGGAAGTCAGGTCTCCGTTGGGGATTGCCTTACGCGTTCCGTGATACTCACTCACTTCCTCACGGGCTGCAGAGATGTGAAGGTGAAGGGAATAGGAAAGATTACCAGGATTGTAGCGAAGATTACATCTACGGAGAACCCTAATCTCCTGATGTTACAACATTGTCTGTAATACATTATATCCAAAAAGCATACCAAGTTTCAATATTTGTTTTTGTCAAGGTTTGATGTTTGTTGACTTGCACTGTTCTCTAAAAAAACAAAAATAGTAATATTATGTAGAGCTCATTGTGTGCTTTTATTATGGCAATGAGAATGGTGATTCACTTACACTATACTAGTTTTTGTTTTAGAGTGGATGGTTGTAGAGGTAGGATTATGATTAATCAAACATAAATACTTTAATCCAGCAGTTTCATTATACTGTAATAACAATCCAAACATGCCTTCTCATTGCAATTATGGTAGAACCATTTTTAATAACCTTAAGTATAAGGAAAAGAAACAAGTAGTAATATATTTAGTTAAAAGTATTTGGATTTTTGGAGGATTTAGTGCATTTCTTTATTCATGTGATATAATAATGATGGTTAGTAGAGCGATGAGGATTTCTGTATGCGACGGTAATTCAAGTTCTCAGTTTAGAGCATGAGATACCAGGCATCCTACACAGGTGTAACCTTATGAAGATTCCCCTCTGTACAGGCAATTGTTTAGAGCCTGAACTAGCTGTGTTGGCAGGAAGTCCCCTCTAACTTCAATGGTGATTCTCATCCAAAAACGGCCTGAACAACCACTTTGTACAATATAGAATAAGGCACTAGTATTTGTTAAAGGTTATGGCTTATATACTGTAGGACAGTCCTGGTTTTCACTGGTGTGTGGAAAAATACAGGTTGTTCAATCATTTGCAACCAAGTCAAGACCTTTCAGCAGGTACTTAAACTACCAATGTTATACTGTGTCCTTTGTATTTCCTGCACTGCGTAGACAAAAGAGGAAACAAAGCAATTATATAGTCCATAGCATGTGATGCATGATATGTTTAAGCTCATCCATTCCAACCCTATTTAATCAGCAGGCTTAACATGTTTTGGTCAAACGATTGAACTAAATGACCCATACTTATGAGAAGAAAAAACATAGAAATTAATCAAATAATTTGTCATAGTGGATGGGCATTGGGGCTTCTTTGTTTACTGTAATATGAGCTTCCGATAAGAATATTGCCATTTAACAAACTCGGCATTTGGAGCCACAAAACATTTCAAAAGTGACATCCTATTTCTGTCTACAAGATTAAAACAGCAGTGTCTCTCACCAAGCCACTGCCTAAAGCTCACAGGAAGTGTATATCAAATACATACTTGATAGTGCTTAAAAGCTGTAGTTCAAGCGGCCGTTTAAAAAAAAAAATGTCTTCCATTCAATATGTGCATCAATACAATCTGCACACTGATAAGTGATTAGCTAAGTTGCCGATTGATCCGTTCTCCTGTAATCGATTGCTGAAGATTTGACTCGGGGTTCTTTATATCACTGTTAGGGCTGCAGAAGATTACCCAGGATACAAAGTTCTGAGTGGAAGATCTTGTGACCAGACAGGCACTAGATACAGCCTGTCTCAGAAGAGGAAGGGGATGTGACTCTGTAAATAGTTGCTATAGAAACAAAAATGCTTGTTACATTAGAATACATTAAAAATGTCTTATTTTTTAAATGCTACAGTATTTTCTCATAGTACAGAACTGATTTATTTAAAAAAAAAACACACTTACTGTAGGATATTGCTTCAACTGCAGCTTTAATGTTAATATTTTCTGTCATTCTAAATGGAATAGAATTTGAGCTCTGGTGGTAGTATCATGTTACATGTAGATTAGGTTGTAAAAAGACATGCGTTCATCAAGTTCAACCTATGCTAAATTTAAACGACTGATACTTTATATCTTATATCCGTACTAACAGTATATTGATCCAGAGGAAGGCAAACAAAAAACCCAGTGAAATACAGCTAAACCCCGTTATAGCGTGGTCCTCGGGGGCCACCCGATCCGACCGCGCTAGAACCGGGGTAGCGCTAATTTAAAACAAAATGGCCGCCGCGCGCCTGATCGGGAGGGAGGGAGTGAGGAGGGCAGGAAGGAAGGAAGAGGTGGCCGGAAGCCCTACACGTCCCCTAGCAATGGCGAGTCCAGCCGCAACCTGCTCCTTACCTCCCACCACCGGCATCCATTTCCTCCCCCACCAGGCCCCCACACCTACCGGCCCTCCGCGGCATAGCCCACACGGCCCTCCGAGTCCCAGCCTGCTCCTCACTCACCCCCCTCCTCCCAACACCCCCCTCCTCCTGATGCCAGCTCCCCTCCGATCTCAGCAGCCGACACCAAAGGTAGGGAGGGGGAGTGGGAGGTGTGGTGTAGTGTGCTGTGAGTGTGTTGTGAGTGCTGTGAGAGTGTGCTGTGAGTGCTGTGTGCTGTGAGAGCTGTGTGCTGTGAGAGTGTGCTGTGAGTACTGTGTGCTGTGAGAGCTGAGTGCTGTGAGAGTGTGCTGTGCTGTGTGCTGTGAGTGCTGTGTGAGCTGTGTGCTGTGAGAGTGGGCTGTGAGAGTGTGTGCTGTGAGAGTGTGTGCAGTGAAAGTTTGCAGTGAGAGTGTGTGCAGTGGTGCAGTGAGAGTGTGTGCAGTGAGAGTGTGTGCAGTGAGAGTGTGTGCAGTGAGAGTGTGTGCAGTGGTGCAGTGAGAGTGTGTGCAGTGAGTGTGTATGCAGTGTGCAGTGTGCTGGGAGTGTGTGGTCTGTGGTGTGTGGTGTGTGTGGTGTGTGTGGTGTGTGGAGTGTGCAGTGAGAGTGTGTGCAGTGTGCAGTGAGAGTGTGTGCAGTGAAAGTGTGTGCAGTGGTGCAGTGAGAGTGTGTGCAGTGAGAGTGTGTGCAGTGAGTGCTGGGAGTGTGTGCAGTGTGTGCAGAGTAGAGTGTGTGCAGTGTACAGTGTGCAGTGAGAGTGTGTGCAGTGTGCAGTGAGTGTGTGTGCAGTGAGAATGTGTGCTGGGAGTGTGTGCAGTGTGGTGTGTGGTGTGTGCAGTGTGCAGAGATAGTGTGTGCAGTGAGAGTGTGTGCAGTGTACAGTGTGCAGTGTACAGTGTGCAGTGAGTGCTGGGAGTGTGTGCAGTGAGAGTATGTGCAGTGAGAGTGTGTGCAGTGAGTGCTGGGAGTGTGTGCAGTGTAGAGTGTGTGCAGTGTGTGCAGTGAGTCAGTGTGCGGTGTGTGCGGTGTGTGCAGTGTGCAGTGAGAGTGTGTGCAGTGAGAGTGTGTGCAGTGAGTGCTGGGTGCTGTGAGAACTGTGTGCTGTGAGAACTGTGTGCTGTGAGGGCTGTGTGCTGTGAGAGTGTGCTGTGAGTGCTGTGTGCTGTGAGAGCTGAGTGCTGTGAGAGAGTGCTGTGTGCTGTGAGTGCTGTGTGAGCTGTGTGCTGTGAGAGTGTGCTGTGAGAGTGTGTGCAGTGAGCAGTGTTCTGTGAGGTGTGTGCAGTGAGTGTGTGTGCAGTGAGTGTGTGTGCAGTGAGTGTGTGTGCAGTGAGTGTGTGTGCAGTGAGTGTGTGCGCAGTGAGTGTGTGCGCAGTGTGTGTGTGTGTGCAGTGAGTGTGTGTGCAGTGTGCAGTGTGCTGGGAGTGTGTGCAGTGTGCAGTGTGGTGTGTGGTGTGTGGTGTGGTGTGTGGTGTGTGGGGTGTGCAGTGTGCAGTGAGAGTGTGTGCAGTGAGAGTGTGTGCAGTGGTGCAGTGAGAGTGTGTGCAGTGAGAGTGTGTGCAGTGAGTGCTGGGAGTGTGTGCAGTGTGTGCAGTGTAGAGTGTGTGCAGTGTACAGTGTGCAGTGAGAGTGTGTGCAGTGTACAGTGTGCAGTGTGCAGTGAGTGTGTGTGCAGTGAGAGTGTGTGCTGGGAGTGTGTGCAGTGTGGTGTGTGGTGTGTGGTGTGTGCAGTGTGGTGTGTGCAGTGTGCAGTGTGCAGTGAGAGAGTGTGTGCAGTGAGAGCTGGGAGTGTGTGCAGTGTGTGCAGTGTAGAGTGTGTGCAGTGTGCAGTGAGTGCTGGGAGTGTGTGCAGTGTGCAGTGAGAGTGTGTGCAGTGAGTGCTGGGAGTGTGTGCAGTGTGTGCAGTGTAGTGTGCAGTGTGTGCAGTGTGCAGTGTGTGTGTGCAGTGAGAGTGTGCAGTGAGTGCTGGGAGTGTGTGGTGTGTGCACTGTGGTGTGTGGTGTGTGCAGTGTGCAGTAAGAGTGTGTGCAGTGAGAGTGTGTGCAGTGAGAGTGTGTGCAGTGAGTTCTGGGAGTGTGTGCAGTGTGTGCAGTGTAGAGTGTGTGCAGTGTACAGTGTGCAGTGAGAGTGTGTGCAGTGAGAGTGTGTGCAGTGAGTGCAGTGTGTGCAGTGTGTGCAGTGTGTGCAGTGTGTGCAGTGTGCAAAAAAAATGAAATTTTATTTTTATTTTTTAAATAAAATAAACGGGAGCCACGTGAAAACCGCGTTATAACCGATTTCGTGTTATAACAGGTCGCGCTATAACAGGGTTCACCTGTATATCCAAAGATATCTCATAAGGGGAAAATAAATTCCTTCATGACTCCAATAATTGTCAATCAGGTTACTCCCCGGATCAACATCCTTCCCATGTTTACTTATTTGGTATATCCCTGTATACCTTTTGTATCTAAAAAGATGTCCAAACTTTTTTTTTTAACAAATCTATTGTATCTGCCACCACAGTCTCCATGGGTAATGAATTCCACGTTTTAACTGCCCTTTCTGTAAACTCCTTTGTTGCTGGTGAAATATCCTTTCCTCTAACCTTAAGAGATGGCCCGAGTCCTTTGTACTGCCCGTGGGATGAATAGTTCTTTTGAAAGCTCCTTATATTGTCCCCGAATATATTTGTATATAGTTATCATATCCCCTCTTAGACGCCTCTTTTCTAATGTAAATAAATCTAATTTAGCTAGCCTCTCCTCATAAGTTAGATTGTCCATCCCCTTTATTAATTTGATGGCTCTTCTTTGCACTATCTCTAGTTCCATAATGTATTTTCTAAGGAGTGGTGCCCAAAATTGTACTCCATATTCAAGGTGTGGTCTTACTAATGCTTTGTAAAGAGGCATAATTATGTTTACTTCCCTTCCACCCATTGCCCGCTTGATGCAAGATGAGATTTTGTTTGCCTTTGCAGCTACTGCGTGACTTTGGGCACTATTGATAAGCCTGCTTTCTGCAAGCACTCCTAAATCCTTCTCCATCAAGGATTCCCCCAATTTATCCCCATTTAATTTGTAAGTCGTCTGTTTATTCTTGCTTCCCAAATGCATAACCTTACATTTAACTGTATTAAACCTCATCTGCCATTTACCTGCCCAAGTTTCCAGTCTATCCAAGTTTTTCTGCTGGGTAATTACATCCTGCTCTGATTCTATTACCTTACACAATTTAGTGTCATCAGTAAAGATGGAGACTTTGCTCTCTATGCCAACCCCAACATCATTAATAAACAAGTTAAAAAGCAGTTGTTCCAATACCAATCCCTGAGGTACTCCACTCACGACTCTAGCCGAAACTGAAAAAGTTCCATTTATGACAACCCTCTGTTGTATGTCCTTCAACCAGTTTTCAATCCAGGTGCAAATATGTTTACTGAGTCCAATTTTCTTTATTTTGTACACTAACCTCTTGTCTGGAACCATATCAAAAGCCTTTGCAAAATCTAAGTAGACCACATCAACTGCATTACCCTGGTCTAAATTCCTACTTACCTCCATAAAGAAACTTACAGTATAAGGTTCGTTTGGCATGATCTATCCTTCATAAATCCATGCTGATTATTACTAATAATTTTGTTTTCCATTAGGTATGTAATGTAATATAATGTAAGTCTTTATTTATATAGTGCCATTAATGTACATAGCGCTTCACAGTAGTAATACACGTGACAATCATTTAAATAACAAATAATACAAATAAGAGATCATGGGAATAAGTGCTTCAGACATAAAAGTAACATTTCGTAAGAGGTGTCCCTGCTCCGAAGAGCTTACACTCTAATTGGTAGTTAGGAAGAACTTACAGAGACAGTTGGAGGGCATTCTGGAAAGTGCGTCTGCCGGTGGCCAAGCTTTATGTAACATGTGTATAGTATTATCCACGGTGCTACTCATATGCTTCTTTAAGCAAGTGTGTCTTAAGGTGGGTCTAAAGGTGGATAGAGAGGGTGCAGAGAGGGTGCAGAGAGGGTGCTAGTCGGGTATTGAGGGGAAGGGCATTCCAGAGGTGTGGGGAAATCAGTGAGAACGGTTTAAGGCGGGAGAGGGCTTTAGATACAAATGGGGTAGAGAGAAGACATCCTTGAGCAGAACGCAAGAGCGGGATGGTGCATTGCGAGAAATTAGGGCTGAGATGTAAGGAGGGGCAGAAGAGTGTAAAGCTTTAAACGTGAGGAGGAGAATTGAATGCGGGGTGCGGGATTTGATAGGAAGCCAGGAGAGTGATTTCAGCAGGGGAGATGCTGAGACAGATTTAGGAAAGAGTAGAGTGATTCTGGCACCAGCTTTTAGAATAGATTGTAGGGGAGACATGTGAGAGACAGGAAGGCCAGACAGCAGGAGATTACAGTAATCGAGACGGGAGAGAATGAGGGCCTGAGTCAGAGTTTTAGCAGTCGAGCGACAGAGGAAAGGGCGTATCTTTGTAATATTGCAGAGGACAAAGCGACAGGTTTTAGAAACGTTTTGAATGTGAGAGGAGGATGTGAGAGAGGAATCGAATGTGACCTCTAGGCAGCGTGCTTGGGCTACTGGGTGAATGATAGTACTTCCAACAGTAATGTGGAAGGAGGAAAAAGGGCCAGGTTTTGGAGGAAGTACTGTATGAGGAGCTCTGTTTTTGCCATGTTAAGTTTAAGTCGGCGGAGGGCCATTCAGGATGATATCGCAGAGAGCTATTCAGAAACTCTGGGCTGTACAGCAGGTGTAAGGTCAGGGGTTGAAAAGTACATTTGTGTGTCATCCGCATAGAGGTGATATTTAAACCCAAGAGATGTAATTAAGTCCCCTAGATAAAGTGTGTACAGAAAATAGCGGAGAGGTCCCAGGACAGAGACTTGGGGTATCACCACAGAGAGATCGATAGAGGAGGAGGAGGTGTTAGCAGAAGAGACACTGAAAGTACGATGGGAGAGGTAAGAGGAGATCCAGGATAGAGCTTTGTTACGAATACCAAGAGTATGAAGAATGTGAAGGAGAAGAGGGTGATCCACGGTGTCAAATGCTGCAGAGAGGTTGAGTAATACAGTATGAGCAGAATGTAATGACCTCTGGCAGCATAGAGGTCATTAGTTATTTTAGTGAGGGCTGTTTCAGTGGAGTGAGCAGTGTGGAAGCCAGATTGTAGAGGGTCTAGGAGAGAATAGGTGTTGAGAAAGTAGAGCAAGCGAGAGAATACAAGATGTTCAAGGAGTTTAGAGGCAAAAAGCAGGAGGGAGACAGGTTGATAGTTGGAAAGACAGGTAGGGTCAAGCTTGCTGTTTTTGAGTAATGGTATAATTGTTGCATGTTTGAAGGAAGAGGGAGAGGTACCAGAGTAGAGGGAAGAGTTACAAATGTGTGTGGGAGGGAATGGGGTCAAGAGGGCAAGTGGTAGAGAGCAGAGGAGATCAGCAGTGACACATTCTCCTCTGAGAAAGCAGAAAAAGAGTCAAGGAAAGCAGGAGGAGAGTTAGGAAGCTGAGGATGGGAGGAGGAAACAAAGGGGATGTTCTGACGTATGGATTCCACTTTTTCCTTGAAATAGTCAGCAAAGTCCTGAGGTGAGATGGAAGAAGAGGAGGCAGCTGAGGGAGGTTTGAGCAGAGAGTCAAAGACAGAGAAGAGTTGGCATGGATTAGACTTGTGCGTGTTGATTAGTGAAGAAAAGTAGGTTTGTTTAGCCTGAGAGAGGGCAGAGTTGAAACAGGATAGCATACATTTGTAGTGAAGGAAGTCTGTGAGAGTGTGAGATTTCCTCCAGAGGCGTTCAGAGGAACGAATGGAGGAATGCAGCATGCGTTTGTGGGAATTTAGCCAGGGTCTGGGGCTAGAAGGGTGAGCATGGCAGAGAGAAAGTGGGGCATGTAGATCAAGAGAAGAGGACAAGGCAGAGTTGTAGTTCTTGACCAGGTTGTCAGGGTCTGGAGCAGAACTGGAAGAGGAGAGGGAGGAGCGTAAAGTGGAATCAAAGGCTGGTAGGTTAATAGTGCGCAGGCTTCTGCAGAAACGAGGTGGAGATGGAGAAGTGAGAGAGAGAAAATGAGATGAGATGATGGTCAGAGAGAGGAAGGGGGGAAATGGAGAAATCAGAGAGAGAAAAGTTTTTAGTGAAAACCAGGTCTAGGTAGTGGGAAAGCAGGAAGCCCAAGGGAGAGAGGGGCCATCAATGTGGCAGTTGAAGTCCCCAAGGAGAAGAACAGGGGAGTCTGAGGAGAGAGACAGAAAAAAGAGCCAGGATTCAAAGTGAGAGAGAAAGGCAGAAGGGGGATGAGTAGAGGTAGGGGGGCGATATGACTGCCCCGTGGACAGGGAGAGGAAAGATCTGGACAGTGTGAGCCTCAAAAGAGGGAAAAGCATGAGAGGGAGGAATAGGACGGGTTCGGTAACGGCAGAGAGAGGAGAGGAGGAGCACCACGCCTCCATCCCTGCCATCAGGGCGCGGAGTGTGGGAGAAAGAAAGGCCACCATAAGAGAGGGCAGCTTCCAGAGCAGAGTCAGACTGAGTGAGCCAGGTCTCAGTTATAGCAAATAGGAGCAGAGAGTGAGAGAGAAAGTCATGCACAGAGAGGTATTCCTGAATATTATCCTGTATTAAACCTCCAAATAGCTTCCCCACTATCGATGTATTTGTTCAGTGGAGCTATCCCGTTAAACATTATATATATATATATATATATTTAAATTCTAACCCTTATTGCTATTTTAACCTTTGGGAAAATAATGTCATTTATTAGATTAGATAATGTAACGTTAAGAGCATTGATTTAATGGAGCTCTATGGAACTAGCGCTCAGTGAGGTTAATAATTCCAGTGGTAAAATAGTGATAATGGCTCATTAAGAGTTTTAATATACAGCATTGTGTGGCCCCTGATATAGGGGACTATGTATGTAGGGGACTATGTACTGTATATATGGGGCTAGGCCATAAGTGATTTTGTCAGAGGAACAGAAGAATAGCTAGCATAAAAAGTTAGCGCGTCTCTTTATTACAAAGAAATTGAGGATAGAACAGGGGTGGGCAACTCCAATCTTCAAAGGCCACCAACAGGTCAGTTTTTCATGATGTCCCTGCTTCAGCACAGGTGTCAAAGACTGAGACACTGATTGGGCCACCTGTGCTGTTGCAGAGAAATCCTGAAAACTGACCTGTTGGTGGCCTTGAGGACAGGCGGTGCTCACCCCTGGGCAAGGGTGTGGGGTTAAAGGTAGAATTTGGATGTTGCCTGTGGCACACATACTTGTATGTAAATTATATGAAATAGTTCATTGGCATGCTCCACTTTTGTGCATCATAAATGCATCGAAATTGACTGTCAAATTTTTGTTGGCATAAACAACAAATGCAAGTCAATGCAAACATTTCCTAACACAGGGCTGTTAAACTCGTCCACAAGGTGTCGCCATGCTCAGCCTACACAGGGGAGAGCAGTGGGGGCCTGGTCGGCCAGTACTGGAAGTTGTGTCTGTCTGCCGGGCCTCTGATGGCTGCCGGGCCTTCTTCCCAACCCCGCTGAACCAGGCCTCCTCCCTCCCTGGTGTGCGCCGGAAGTAGGGCCCAGCCAGAAGTTGAGGGGGATGAGAGGAGAGAGGGGGGATGGGAGAGAAGAGAGAGGAGAGGATAGAGGAAAGAGGAGGAGAGAGGGGGAAGACAGGGTTGACGGGGGAGAACAAGGGGGGGGGCACAGTCTCCCTACCCCCCTATCTCAGGGCCACTTACCGGGATTCTGTTTCCTCTTCCCTGGATGACGGGAAGAGGGGTGAGAGAGGGGATGAAGAGGAAGAGAGAGAGGGAGAAGGAGAGAGAGAAAATAGGGAAGGGGATAGAGAGATACCAGTGATGTTTACATATATTTAATAAGGAAAACTCAAGAAAAAACTGTACACTGTTATAGTGACTATTTATTCTATTCCTCATGCGACCTGAGTTTTGTAGTCAGATTAAAGAATTGTCCCTGAAGCTATTCCGAATTTGACAGGTCTGTCTTAGCACATCCATATGTATAAACAGTCGCTCTGTTCACGCTTCATTAATCAACAATTCATGTCACTGATAAACTATGCATGTGATAAATTGTAAGTTAAGAGGTTAATTGTAAGAGAAAGAGCATTATTGTATATTCATAATCCATGTTCTTTTTTTTTTATTGGGTTTCATTAAGATTTGAGCAAATGAAAATATTACTTGTGAGCACATTTACATGTCCCAGACAGGTCTGCAACCCTACTTTTCACCATTATCTCCTAGCATATAGTGCTTCCACTGCAGAAAGGGATTCTGGGAAATGACATACAAATGAGCACACAATGTCACCTTTTGCCTCAAATCCATTTTGACATGGACTGCTATAAGCATATGCCTGCCACATCACGCAGTTTTTAAGCACCACCTGGGTTAAAGTGCATATCCAGTAAAACCTGCTCAGACAGCTGTTTCTGCCTTTTAGGTCTTATCAGTGTGAGGCTGGTTATACTGGCTTTGCAATTTGAAGTTGGGATAAGATTTAAGACATACAGTATTTAACTTAATTTAACATGACATGCTCCAAACACATACAGTACCCATACTTCAAACGTAAGAACATCAGTATTGATATACAGTGCCCAAGAGATGCTGACACGATTTCAGGTAAATAAATAAATTCTTAATGCAATGCACTCTTTTATTTCATGTTGAAAACGCAGATCTTTATACATAGTGTGGCAGGACAGCCTCGCGGCGGGGTCAGTAAGACGCTTGACACGATGGGAAACTTTAAACACTAGTGGTTTATTAGCCACAACCAAAATAAGTACGGGTGCACTGTCCCTTTAAGAAACTACTTTCTTTCAAATTAAAGCCTAGTCCCGTTAGGGACACTAACTCACTTCTTGAGCCCTTACTAACAGGACAGCCAGCTAATCTGGTCATGCCCAAAACATGCTACACAAACGATAACCAATAAGCATAATAAGAATAAAGTCTTATCTGTTTCAGCTCCAAACAGCAAACAGGAACACGGTTCCGGGGAGCAGGCTGTGTCCAGCCTCGCAGCAATGTTTATCTTTATCCTGGGTTGGGGTCCCAGCTGGTCCCAGCAGCAAAGCTCCTCGCAGGACTGGGGACCAGAGCAGCAGCAGCTGCTACGGCTTCCAAGCCGGGAGAGTTCTCTCCACCTTCCTGTGGAAAAACAAGCTCACCTTGTGTGAGCAACTTCCTGCTTTTTAAAGCACTTGTTTCACTGATAGTTCAGCCCCTGTTTAATTAGGCTGCAGCTGTGCTTTCTCTGTCTGAGGAGATTAACACTCAGTGATCTGGCTGCAGCATCTCTCCATTCACTATCACAGCCTACTGAGTCAGTGACTCTGTCACATATCCCTCTCCCCAGCGAAACATTGTCCTGTGGAGCGGCCCGTGCACCATTCCCGTGCACCAGCATCTTTGTCGCCAATGTCTGACGTCGGCCCTTCCCTCCCCCCTTTTTTTTTTCTTGCCTTCCAATTTAGGCATTTTCTTTTTGGGGTAATTACCAGGCCATCTGGGCCTGAGGACTGGTACCTCACTATCTCCTTTAATTCAGATGCAAGACTGAAATCTTGTAAAACTATGGAGTCCTCCAAGGCTTGTTTGGCTACGTTAAGCTGCACTCTTAAATCTGCAATCTTTAACTGTAATTTCCTTGATTTCGCGGCATCCGCTGGTATATCCACGCTAACAATTGGCTCTCGCAGCTCAGAGACTATTTCTGCCACAATCTGAATTCTCCGGTCATCATCTTTAACAATACGGAGCAATAATTCCACTAGACACGTTATAAGGGAAGTTGGTGTATTAGGTATCACAAGCATCTCTTGTAGGACAGCAAGAAGGCGTTTCCTGCCTCCTTCTTCACTGGTATCTAGACAGCCGACTATAAGAATCAGCTGCTGACCTATACATTCTTTAATCAGCATGTCTTCAATTTGTGTCATATCCGCTTTTTGTTCTTCTGTGAGAACAGCAGGGTTTTGAAGATAACTTAAGAGATAGTCTGCATAGACAGCGGGCTCTGGTAAAACATGTTCCAGTGCAGCCTCCCCTTCATCATCCTTTGACTTTTTCTCTACCGCCACCTTTTCCTTGGACTGCTTCAGTGACCCAAACGTCTGTCTTGGGCTTGTAAGCTTTTCCTCCAGCTTCATCTGAGAAACCTCCTGCTGGGCAGCAGTAGAGTCCAACGTAGCGTCCCGCTCAGACTTTAGAGACTCGAGCTCCTTGCCTAGGTCACACTTTTGTTTCTCCGCCATCCTGTGGCCAGCCCGCTCAGACTTCAGGTCCTTCCTCAGGTCTTGAAGCAGTCCTTCTGCCTTTCTTCTTTCACTCAGTACGGCTGCTAGTTCATCTTCGTTAGAATTGAGTCGCGATTCTACGTCTCCTAGCAGACTCAGAGCAAGGCTTAAATCTGTCTCTCTTTCTTTATTCTGGACCTGCAGCTGCTGGTGCTCCTCCCGGACCTTGTCTAGCTCCAGCTGTAGCCGGGCCCCCTCATTGGTCATGTAGTCCAGCCGCTTGTGGATATCAGCCATCTCAGTTCCATGGTGCAACATCAGGCAGGCCACCTGACGGACGGACACCTCCTCTGTCTTGGCGCGCTGCATCTCGTGCTCAGCCATCTGCGTTTGCACCTCTTCCCGGTGCTTACTCTGGGTTTGCATCAACGCCTCCTCCATCTTTTTGAGCTCTGCAGTTCTTGTCGCCAGTATCGCTGTTGCTTCTGTCTTCCAGGCTTCTTTCTCCTTGGCATACTAACTCATGGAGATGGAGTTGCCTCTCTGCTTCTCCAGCTCTTGCTCCAGTCTTTGGACCTTCTCATGTTCCCTCTCACACAGAGTCACCTGGCTTCTAAGCTCCGCCTCCAGCGATGCTCTTGTGGCGCTCAACGTGATCTTCAGCTGCTCCAGGGCGAGGCATTCTTTTTCCAGCATTTTCTCTGCAGCCTGTACTTCATTTTTTTCTTGCGCCAATTGCGTCTTCACTTTCTGCGCTTGGTGAAGCTTCTCAGTCCCATCACTGACATGACCAGTCAGGTTTAAAACCTCTTCCTTCAGGTTTATATTCTCCATTTTCACAGTCTCTATATCCCTTAGGACCGTTTCATTGGCTTTCTTCAAAGTACCCAGCTCTGCCCCTAGCGATGCTCTTGTGGCGTACAGCGTGGCCCTCAGTTCCTCATGCTGTTCTGTGGGGACATACTGGGTACTCAGCCGTTCCTGTAGCACTCGCTGCTTCTCCTTGGCTGCTTGCAGACTTGCATGTAGCTCTTGCAGCTGGCTTTGCCATAAGTGCGTTGCCTGTGTGTGCTGCTGCAGGGAGACACATTGCATCCTCTCTGCATTCTGCAATGCTTCCTGCACCTCTAGCTTTTCCTGGATCAATTGCTTCTCCACTTTTCCTGCTTGGTGGAGCTTCTTATCACCTTTACTGATTTGATCAGTCAAGTCTGAATTTTTCTGCGTCAGACTTACATTCTCCTTCTTTACAGTCTCTAAATCCCTCAGGGCATTCTCATGGGTTTCCTTCAACATACCCAGCTCTGTGTTTAGACTGTGGCCCTCCTGGCGTGAGAGCTCCATCTCTGATTTGAGCGTGCTAGCTTCTTGGTGAGAAACTTCTAAGTCTTTGATGAAGTTTTGCACATCTCTCTGGGACATCTGATAGCATAGTCTCCAGTCAGGACTCGTTCTCTCTGATTCCATGTTAGCAATTGCGGTGTTGGCCTTATTCAAACTTGTCGTCAGCTCCTCCAACTCACTCCGCAAGAGATGCTCTGTTTTCTTTAATGCCGCATACTCTTGTATAGCTGGGAGTATACACCTCTGTACCTCGGCATTAGCTTCTCGCTCCCTATTCAATTGTTCCTGCAAGACATCATAATCACGCTGGGCAGTTTGGAGTGCAGAAATTAAGGCCTCTTTTCCCTGGATCAAGGATTCAGCTTCCCTTTGCTCCTCCTTTTCCTTTGCCACCGTTCCTGTGACAATTCTGCCGGTCACTCCGGTCTGCAGCACATCTCGGCGCCTTTCTGATGCATGTCCTGACAGCGCAGGTTCAAGTGGCTTGGTCACTTCCCCTGTGATTTGAGGAACAGTTTTCTTTTTCTTCTTTCTTTTTGCTTTATTAGCTCCAGAGATATCAGTGGTACTGGGCACACGCTCACTGGTATCAGCTTCCACATCTTGCTTGCACTCATAGGGCATTGCTTGCTTTTGCAGCTGTTTGTCTTTGAAAATTTTGGGGCACACATCTTCCATGTGACCTACTTTATGACAGGCCCAGCATACTAAATTCATCTGTGGGTACGGCTCTCCTCCAGGGGCCACATATGAGTCGTCATCATCATCATCATCGTATGGCCTGAAGGGACACTGTTTTGTATGGTTATGTACATTGCAAAACTGACACATGACGGCGGCCATTTTAAAACCCCGTTTATTTATTTTTTTTCTTCACACCCGACGAGGCAGACTTTACACAACACACGTAACTTGTATGGGCTTTACAATCTTTGAACCTTCTGGGTTCTTCTTAGGGCAACATCTTTGCCAAAATTCATTTTCACTTTCTTTTTTACCAGACAGGGCAAACTTTGCTCACAGCACTTGCTAGCTGCAAATTCACTTGCTTCAGCAAAAGGCATTAGCTTTACACAGCAATCCTTTCATACCCGACGGGGCAAATTTACACTCAGCGCTTGCTAGCTGTAACTTCCATGCTTCAGCAAAAAAATCATTTTTTTTCCCGCTTGAGTTCAGTGTCTCAACACATCTTCATCTACTGACCCCCAGAGGCGTAACAACCCACTTCTGACACCACCTGTGGCAGGACAGCCTCGCGGCGGGGTCAGTAAGACGCTTGACACGATGGGAAACTTTAAACACTAGTGGTTTATTAGCCACAACCAAAATAATTACAGGTGCACTGTCCCTTTAAGAAACTACTTTCTTGCAAATTAAAGCCTAGTCCCGTTAGGGACACTAACTCACTTCTTGAGCCCTTACTAACAGGACAGCCAGCTAATCTGGTCATGCCCAAAACATGCTACACAAACGATAACCAATAAGCATAATAAGAATAAAGTCTTATCTGTTTCAGCTCCAAACAGCAAACAGGAACACGGTTCCGGGGAGCAGGCTGTGTCCAGCCTCGCAGCAATGTTTATCTTTATCCTGGGTTGGGGTCCCAGCTGGTCCCAGCAGCAAAGCTCCTTGCAGGACTGGGGACCAGAGCAGCAGCAGCTGCTACGGCTTCCAAGCCGGGAGAGTTCTCTCCACCTTCCTGTGGAAAAACAAGCTCACCTTGTGTGAGCAACTTCCTGCTTTTTAAAGCACTTGTTTCACTGATAGTTCAGCCCCTGTTTAATTAGGCTGCAGCTGTGCTTTCTCTGTCTGAGGAGATTAACACTCAGTGATCTGGCTGCAGCATCTCTCCATTCACTGTCACAGCCTACTGAGTCAGTGACTCTGTCACAATAGCCACCACCGTAGTGTTTACTCAATAATAGGAGTATGTGTACAGTAGGTGTTTAAAGTAGCAATCCAAGTCGGCAATTTTTTTCTTAAAGTGTTTTTTTTAAATACAGAATTGATGGGGTCTCTGGAGTTGAATTTCAGCTACGAGGACCCATTACAGTATTTCCAGTGATACTTACCTCCGAAGTAGGTGCCAGTAGCTGCACAGGTTCAGCAAGCAGGGCTTTAAAGTTTGAAGCTCCTGCGTCACATGGGGCAATAAGAAGCCACATCGATGACATCATGGCTTCCTATTGGCCCGCAGGAGGACATATTGTGAACCCTGGAAGCCGAGGAGAGTGGCTACCGACACCTACTTCACATGTAAGTATCTCGGGAAGCAGGGGGTCCCTGGAGCTAAAGGTAACGGGGTTCAGCTCCAGAGACCCCCTGCTTTGCTGCCTTGGATTGGCTCTGTAAAATGTATCAAGTTTAATATATATATATGTCACATAATATAATTTGTCTTTGACCACCAATATTTTATTTCTTTGTACCCAGATCTTTAAAAAAAAAATCTACAAACTTAAAAGGAAATAATAATATTTAAAATAAGTAAAATATGCAGTTCATGTTAGTTCATTGTAATTTTCTATACAAAATATACAATGATATCTTTTAAATATAAAAAATGCTACCCTCATTCTATCGTATCTACAAAACGTGAAAAGAAACATATTACATAAATCCTATAGCCAAGGCAACCTTTCAAGTTGCATTAACTGAGAATGGATTACATTTTCTAAAGTTGGCACGACTCATTTAGTCACTTTTGACATGTCACATTTTCTGCTCTTACATTCTTACATTTCTTGCACCGTCCACATTGTTCAGGAGCATTATTTAATAATAGAATCTTGAAAGGGGGGCGGGGTTAACAATAAAATTTGTTTCTCAGTGGCTTAGAGGTACACAGAAGAAATACACTTTCTTTGTAGAGTTTAAAGCAGGGGTGGCCAACTCCTGTCCCCAAGGGCCACTAACAGGCCAGGTTTTCTGGATATCACTACTTTAGTACAGGTGCCTCAATCAGTGGCTCAGGCATCCACTGATTGAGCGACCTGTGCTGAGGCAGGGATATTCTGAAAACCTGACCTGTTGGTTGTCCTTGAGGACATGAGATGTACCCCTGGTTTAGAGTAATATTGAAATTCTGACATGATTGTCCCTTTTTAAAATCATATAACTAGTGATGACCGGAGGTAGCTGGCCTTCATTAATAAAGGTGATGTCTGGCCGGTTGCCTTTAGAGACTGTGGGTAATGGGCCAAGAGGGTTAGCTCTTGCGTCCAGTAAGGTAAAACAATATATTTTCTGTAACAATGTTCCCCTGCAGGGTTGTGGGATAGGAATGCCAAGTAGGGTTGTGATTTTCCCCAGGAGAAAGCTGCAGGAAAGTGACTTTGGGAGCAAGAGATTAAGGGTGGACATTAGGGATCACCTAGGTTTAAAAAAGTGTATCAAGTGTTGCTGACCAGAGTAGCCGGTAGTACTGTTATGTTACCTGCAAATAGTGCATAATTTGCGGGTACCCATCTGTACATAAGGATGGGGTGGACTATGGAAGTCCTGACCTGTTTAGGAGCTTTTGGGGTTCTCGGTGTCCTTCTCGGTGTCCGAGAGACATGAAATTTTGGGAGTGTAAATTTTAGGTGGGATATTTGGGTTGAAATGTATTCCTTTTGTTTGCAGGAGTTTTGGGAACAAAGTTACTGAGGTCCAGTAGTTCTCCCCGACGTGCATGCATGATTTGTGGGTACGCGGGGTGGATAACATTGGGGCTGCACAGTGTCCCTCAGACTCCTAGTTTTCGAGCCCAGGCATCCCAAACTAATTTCCCACACATATATAAGGTTTCCGTAGAGATATGAATTTATTAAGATAGTGTATTGTGTTTTATACATTATGTATTTATGTCCATTCAGCCAAATGTGGATTAGCATTTCAATGCCACCAGCCAAAGTAAAGGGATTCCCTGTGTTAATTGCAAAAGACATGCAAGTTTGTGGCACATGGTGAGGGGGAAGGGCTGTGGACTTGCTATCTTCAGAGAAAGCCTTTGTTCATCTAGACCCAGAGGCACCGTCCCAGCAGGTGATTTGGGGCTGGCCAGAGGGAGCTGTTGCAGAGTTAAGTCCTGCAGCGTGATTCCCATAGGCAGCTTTCAAATCTGTCGCTTCCTAGCTACTCTGTCATGAAGGGTAGGTCCTGGGCACTGTAGCAGTTTTTCTCCTCCCCCCATTGGCTGCACAGCCACAATCCGTGCTGGGATTGGCTGGCAGCCCTCTCCATGTTAAAGATAGGGTTTCCTGTCTATGAAAGGAAACCGGTGAGTGCAAGAGAGACGTGCAGATGGAGAGAGGGTATGTGAGCCTCTGTAGCGCAATATAGGCACCAGTTTGGTGACGTGCAGGCAGGAGTTTTAAAAGTGCGTTACTGTATATGGCAAAGCACTCGGCACAGAGCTGCTGGCTGAACTCCGCCAAGCTGAGGACTCTGCCTGCAGTCGCGGTCGATCACGGAAGACAGGGACTAGGTCTGGGGACGCAGCCAAGTCCTCTGGGACCCTTATACCTGCTCCAGGCTACCCCGGTGAAGCGCATTGGCATGAGCTTGGCAGAGAACTCCTGGAGCAGCCCTGCCAAGCGGAGGGGAAGCGCTGAGAGCACGTCTCGTAGCCAAGTTCCCAGGACTGAGTCCTAAGCATTGCAGAGGGCTGGAACCAGCGGGAGCGGACAGAGTAAGCCTTTGCTGAAGCGGGCGCCCTGTACCTAGGTAACTAGTTTCTCCCCCCAAACCTTCAGTGTAATGTGTAATTTTACCTGTGAAGTGTCTATTTCTCTGTATTTTGTATTTCATTGTGTGTACTCGGGTTTACCCGAATAAACCTCATTTTATTCCACCATCTTGTTTTGCCTAGTGAATGATCCCAGAAAAATATAAATGTGTTAAAAGTCCTCTAGTTTATATTTAAGGGATCAGTCACAAGGCAAAACAAGGCAGTGAAATAAAATGAGGTTTATTTGGATAAGACCTCAGAAACACACAGAAACACAAAATACAGAAAATATACACACTTACTGGGATCTGGGGTTGAGATCTAGCCCTTTCCTAGTTGCAGGGCACCTGCTTCAGCAAAAGGCTTCTCAATGCTTCTCTGCAGGTGTGTATAGCCCTTCCACCCAGAAGCACCTTTGAGAAGCCCGCCAGCAGCTCCTTGTCTCTTCAAATCCCCAACAAAAATGAGAAGAAAAGCAGATAATGTCTTGGATGTATGCTTTTCTTCCATATACTACTTTATTTGTTCCGTCACCGCTCCCCTACTATTCCCTCATACTCGCTGTTTGTGGCATTTCCCCCGAGATGTTGTTCTCCTTCACTGATTCTCCTCCACGCTGTGGACAGCAGCATCACTGCAATACGCATGTGCAGTTGGATCGTCATGACTACCAGGGACGCCTTATCCAGGTAGCTGCAATGCAACAGGGGAGACAGGTACCACTACTGAAGTGCGCAGGCGAAGTTGGGTTGTCATTCCAACCAAGGACGCCTTACTCAGTCAGCTGCATCACAGCAGCTGCGATCGTCCCGGTTTGTTTACCTCTATGACGGCCAATGCAAAATGCCTGCCCTCTATTGATTGGAGACACCAGTAGTGACAATTGCTGGCTTTGTGATTTTTTTTTTTTCAACTTTATTTTTATTGGTTTTTAGTGCATACAATCAATAGGTTACATGACGATGGTAATTATTCCAAGTATACACGTCCCTTGCGAGGACAAACTACATATGACGGACGTACGTTGGGGAGACCCACAGGACAAGACCTTGACAGACAAACCACAAATTATGGGAAAGTAGGGTGGGAGGGGAGGGGAAGGGGGGGGAGGGGACGGCGTAGACGAAACCCAGACTACTTGTCGAGCCGACGACCTGCGCCGGTTCTATTGTCAGCTCGCTCTAGAACTCCTCGTTTGGATCTCTGCGCTCTAACTGCTTTCTCCACTCAACCTTGTTCTGAATGGGGTAGAACCATTGCCCTGGGGGCGCCCTACTGTCCTTCCGTCCTGTGTAGCTCCCTGTCCATCATCCAAGGAGAACCCATTTCCGTCTATCAAAGCCATATGGTGGCCTCACTCATTCCCTGAATATCGGTCTGTGCCAACCACAATGACCAAACTTTTTCGAATTTATCGGCCGAGTCGTTAACTAAGCTCGTTAACTTCTCCATTCGGCAAATGAACCAAATTCTGTTCCTAATTTTGTCTATAGAGGGAATCGCGTTCTGATTCCACAGTGCTGCGGTCTCGCACCGCATAGCGGTAGCAAAGTGTGCGATCAGCTTGTTGCCCGACCGAGAAACCTCGTTTGTAGGTTTACCTAATAGAAACAGCCACGGGTCCAGCCGGATTTTGAGCCCTAAAAAGATCCTCTGTAGCCAATCTCGGATCTGGGTCCAGATCGGCACTATTTTCGGGCAAGACCACAGCATGTGTACCAGATCTCCTAGTTCCCCGCACCGCCTGGGGCAGAGCGGGGACGATCCCTGTTTGAATTTGGCCAGTCTAACTGGTGTGAGGTACCACCGAAGTAATACCTTATACGAGTTCTCCTTCAATGTTGTACAGATGGAGCTAGTGGCCGCGGCTTTGAATACCTCGGCCCAGTCCTCGTCCTCTAAAATACCCTGGAGATCCTCTTCCCATTGCGTCATGAACCGGGGTTTAACTGTCCTGTCTCCGTCCGTATTCACCACCTCTCTGTATAGGGCAGAGATCAGTCCCCGTGTGCTTGTCCCTCTCGCACAGAGCTTCTCAAAATTCGTTAGCGGTGGTCTCACCAGGTGTGCGTTGTAGTATGCCCTGACCTGGAGGTATTTCATAAAATCCGTGTTAGGAATGTCTGTTTCTGACTGTAATTCTGCGAATGATTTGATCTTACCTTTAACCTCCAGGTCCTTCAGCCGTCTAACCCCCGCTCTACCCCAGCGCCGGAAGCCCCTGTCTGTCAGCCCCGGAGCAAAGTCTGGATTGCCATGTAAAGGTGCCATCAGAGTATGTTTGGAGGTTAATGAGCTGTTAACTTTGGCGGCCTCCCAGACCGAGAGTGAGTTGAGCACAGAGGTCAATGGAACGAGAACCTCCTTCACCCGTTTCCTCGGGTACCAGATCAGGTCCGTGAGTTCCAGCGGGGTGCACACCTCCCTCTCCAGTGCC
Organism: Ascaphus truei; assembly: GCF_040206685.1. Lineage (NCBI taxonomy): Eukaryota > Metazoa > Chordata > Amphibia > Anura > Ascaphidae > Ascaphus > Ascaphus truei. The sequence continues at coordinate 83,029,015 of NC_134489.1, read as the reverse complement.
ACCCACCGCCGCAACTCAGGGTCCCCGTGCCATTGTGTAATTTGGCACAATTGTGCCGCTTTGTAGTAGGAAATAACACTCGGCACCGCTAGGCCACCAGCTTCCTTACCCTTCTGCATCGTCTTTACTCTAATCCGTGGTTTTCTACCGTTCCAAATAAATTGAGATATAGATTTTTGGAGCCCTGTAATATCCGCTCTTACCACGGGAATTGGGAGAGTTTGAAACAAGTATAGAATGCGGGGAAGGACGTTCATCTTGACGCTATAGATCCTCCCTAGCCAGGAAACACCATATGCCTTCCAGTCCTGCAGCTCTTTCTTTAGAGTCCTCAGCAGTTTGGGATAGTTAGCCGAATATAAGGAGCTTGTCTGTTTTGTGATCTGCACTCCTAGGTATTTCATGGAGGAAGGGCACCATCTGAACCCAAAATTGAGTTCTACTAGCTTCTCCATCTCTCTCGGCATGTTGAGGCTTAGGGCCTCTGATTTGGACTGATTTATTTTGAAGCCTGAGATCTGGGCGAACCGCTCTAGAAGCTCAAACAGGTTAGGTAGTGAGACGAGCGGTTTAGACAGGGTTAGGATGATGTAATCTGCATACAAAGCCACTTTATGCTCCTGGGAGTGGATTTGTATCCTAGAGATATCGGCGTTGTTCCGAATTTGCGCTGCTAGCGGCTCGATGCATAGGGCGAAGAGCAGGGGCGAAAGCGGGCACCCCTGTCTCGTGCCGCTTTTAATCGGGAAAAGATCAGACGGGTATCCTTGGTGGACCACCCTAGCTGTTGGGGCCCTGTACAAAGCCTTGACTGCCTGTTGGAATATGTCTCCGAACCCAAATGCTCCAAGCGTGGACTCCAGATATGGCCAGTCAATCCTGTCGAAAGCTTTTTCCGCATCTAGGCTTAGGGCCACACTTCGGATCCCCTTGGCTCCTATAAATTCTATGATATCAATGATCCTTCTGGTGTTATCGGCCGCTTGTCTATTTCTAATGAAGCCAACTTGATCCGGGTGAATAAGCCTCGGCAGGATGACATTTAATCTGTTGGCCAGCAATTTAGAGTAGATTTTAACATCTGTATTTATTAATGATATCGGCCTATAACTCTGGCAACTATTGGGATCTTTGTCCTCTTTATGGATTACTGAGATTGACGCCTGGAGCATCTGTCCCGGAAAGGGCTCTCCTGCTAGCACTCCATTGAATAACTGGAGCATATGCGGGGCCAAAACTCCGATAAATTTTTTGTAGTAAAGGTTGGAGAACCCGTCCGGGCCCGGGGCTTTTGACGCTTTTAAGTTTTTTACTACCGCCTCTAATTCCTCCCTCGTAAAGTCGCTCTGTAGTGCCTCACTCTCTGCCCTGGTTAATTGTGGTAGGGCCGCGTCTGCCAGGAATTTCCGTAGCTTACTACTTGTTCTGGCATTGTGAACTACCTTCTCCCCATTGTACAGTTGTGTGTAGAATTTCGCAAACTCTCCCACTATCACTTTAGGGTTTGAGGAACACTGCCCCCCGCTTGTTTTGATAGATTGAATATTAAAATTTGGTTTCCGGTTTCGGAGTCTGGTAGCCAGCATAGTGTCCGGTTTGTTAGCTTTCTCATAAAATTTCCTCTGTGTCCAACTCATGTCCTTCTCGGCCCTGGAGGTGAGGAGGAGGTTCAGTTCAATCCTGACATCCTTCAGCTCCTTAAGGGTGTCCTCTCTACCTGACCGGTTATGTAGTGTAGAGAGCTCATGTAACCTTTTGTAGAGCTGCGTTAATTTGGCCTCTTTTTTCTTTTTTCTACTTGCAGCGATGCTAATTAAAACCCCCCGTATTGTGGCTTTATGAGCCTCCCATAATATAGCTTGGGAAGCCACACTACCACTGTTTGTCCTAAAATAGGCTGAGATCTCAGTTTTGACTTTTTTTTGTAATTCCGGAATTTTAATGATTGACTCGTTTAGCTTCCAATTTGCTCCTTGTCTGACAAACCCAATTTGAGTGCATCTGAGCTCAATTGATGCATGGTCCGACCAAGTTATATCATGTATACCTGTGTCGGATATTTGTGGAACCATTCTGCCCGACACAAAGAAGTGGTCAATCCTACTGTAGCTGTCATGGGGATGGGAATAGAAGGTGTAGCTACGTTCACTCTGATGTTGCTCTCTCCAAATATCAACTAAGCCAGTTTGTCGGAGTCCCTTCAGGAGTGCGGTATTACTTACTTTCCTTATGGATTGTTTGGATGTCGTACGGTCGACCTTAGGGTTGAGTACTGTGTTAAAGTCCCCTCCTAGTACAATATGGCCCTCGGCCCACTGTTGCAGCTTTTGGAAAAAAGCGTTAAAGAACTCCGTCTGACCCTCACTCGGCGCATATATGCATGCCAAAGTGATTCTGGTCTGTTTGAGTAGCCCGACCAACACGATATATCTACCCCCGGGGTCCCTTTTGATCTTTTCTACCTGGAATTGATTGTGATTGTGAAATAAAATAGCTACCCCTCTTTTTTTTTCCTCCCCTGAAGCCAAGAAAAACTGTCGGAAGTGTGAGTCCATAAATTTAGGGCTATGTCTGGAGCTGAAGTGTGTCTCTTGAAGAAAGACCACCTCAGCCCCTCGCCTCTTGAGCTCCGCAAAGGCGATCCTCCGCTTGTGCGGACTGTTGAGACCTTTAGCGTTCTGTGATACGAAAGTTACCGCCATATGGAGGCCAGTTGTGTGAGCAGATAGAGTGTAAAGGTGCAATTACTCTTACCCCAGTCCTGATGGGCTTGCGAACCGTTGTGTTTGTGCTTTCCGGTTGGGATCCGTCTAACGCCTGATGGGGCTGGGGAGGGGGCAGGAGGAAACATGAGGGAAAGATACAGATAAACAACACACATACAGATACAGATAACAGGAACCGTATTGGTCCTAACAGACCTCGGGTTCAGTGCCCGGCTGTGAACTTTTTTTTCTGGACCTCCCTCCCTCTTGGTCCCCCACCGTGGCTCTAGTGCCCAGCCACGGGCAGCCGGGTCTTTGCCAGGAAGGTGGGTCTTACCCCATCTCCTGGAGTGGATGCACATACCTGCAGGCGGAGTGGTGGACACCCCCCCTCCCGCCGGCAGTTATGCTTAACTAAAACCTAGCCTCCAATCTCTAAACATTCAACTTGAGCTCCCTCTCCGTTCGCTAATCTACTTTCCCTCAGCTCTCAGCTACTTTGACTCTTAAGTCTTAACCCCCTTCCGCGTTCCCTCTGCCCCCCTCTGTACTTTTGGACAGCCTCACTTGGCCCCCAGACTCCTTTCCTCGCGGTGGCCGATTACCCCTCTAGGGACCTGGTATCTATGAGGCTTCTCGCCCCCCTGTCCGTATGCTTGCCCCGACCCTAGCCAGGGTCCCCTTTTGCTCAGTCCTGAGTTGGGGCTGCTCCCCGGCGGCGGATCTCGCGTGCCTCCGCCGAGGAGCTCCGCATCGCATCCGGGTCGTCGCCGTCCTCCTGACGTCACAGCGCCTCTCCTCTGGCGCACCGATGCCTTCCGTGCTGCCGCTCTCGCGAGATCCTCTGCCCTGACGTCACAGCTCCGGGCGTGTCCTCCTCATTCGGAGGCGGGCTGCTGAGGGGCGAGGGCTGGTCCGTGGGCAGCTCCCTGGGCGGGTCCCACCGCCGGAGCATTCCTTCCCGCCAAGAGCTGCACCGCCATGGAGGGTTTCGCGCGTCTTCTCTGCCTTCCTGCTCAGCCAGGTAAGGGAACGCCATCTTGGGTCCTTCCGAACAATGTGTGCCCGCTGAACATGACGGCCGCCATTTGGGGCCTCCTGACTCTGGGCATCCCCTCCTGTGGTAGATTTCTCCCGGGAGGCGTCTGGGCAGCCTTGGGGAGCGCAAACTTAGTGGGAGGTAAAACAGAGGCGCAACAAGCGCAACCAGAACAGTTCATTCTGTAGTCCCTTCTGTGTGTTAAGGGCTTTTCCCGCCCCCATCTTTTCTGCTGGAGCCCCTTTCCTTCGGGGAAGAGGAACCCTGCCTTCTTGACTGGGAATCTGCGTTAGTGCCTTGCTGGACCCCCTCCGAGGAGGCAGCCGTATTTCCCTGCACCCCCAACTTTTTCAGGAAGGCTGTTCCCTCCGACGGGTGTTTGAGGACATGGGGTCTGCCATTTTTTGTGGCCACTAGTGCAAAGGGGAAAGCCCAGCGGTACCTGATTTCATTGTCCCTTAGAGCCCGCGTGACGTGGCCTACCGCTCTTCGCCGATCCAGCGTAAGGGGGGACAGGTCTTGGTATACCGTAAGGGTGATCCCTTCAAAGGTGATGTGGGGGGTTGCCCGAGCTATCTTACCCACCTCCTCCTTTATGGAGAAGTAGTGGAGGCGGAGAATCACATCCCTGGGGGGATTTGAAGCCAGTGGTCTGGAACGCAGGGCTCTATGACACCTGTCCATCCTGAAGTCAGCTTCTGTCTTATCCGGCAGGATGGAGGCCATCCAGCGTGTCAGCAGAGCCTCCGGATCCAGGATCTCCTCCGGGATCCCCCTTATACGTAAGTTGTTCCTCCTATCCCTATTTTCCCCATCCTCCTGGCGGGCCTCCAGTTCTGCCACCCGCTGTTCTAGGGACCGTACCCGGGAATTTGTCTCCTCCTGATTCTGCCCGCTCACCTCCATGCGTTCCTCTAAGTCATTAGTTCTGGCCCCAATTTGCATTAGGTCATGCCGGAGCCCCTCCATTTCCCCCCTAAAAAACGACTTCAAGTCCACTAGGAGTCTGGAGATTTCTTTTTTAATGATCTTGGACTGTGCAGCTGTTGCTCTTGACCCCTCGGCATCCTGGGCAGAGTCGGAGTCCGAAACCGCTGACATCTCCGCGGCCCCCACCTTGCTTTGTCCGGGGAAGTAGGCCCTGACATCCGACTTGCGTCGGACTTTCTGCCTCGTCGTAGCCATCTGGGATTTGGGTTGATGTGCCTCACCGGGGTGTATTTATGTGTCTGTACTGTCCGATTTTATTATTCTGCGGTCGGTTTTAGTCTCTAATATTTTCGTTAATATGCCGGCGGTTGGTGGAGCTGAGCGACTAAGCGTCCATCACCAGCCAGCCGCGCATGCGCATCCTCGCTTTGTGATTTTTTTATTGATTTAGTGATAGGTGTACTGGGATATTTGATATAAAGTCTCTCATGGCTCTGGCTTCATCACACACTCCCTGAAGAAGATCCCTCTGCGGGATCGAAACGTCGGTCTCTGTGTCTGTTCTGAATACACTATTTTGAACACTACCTACTGAGTGCTGTTTTTTTCTTGCCGTTCTTCTGGATGGTAACGTCTGCATTATTTATGGGACTAGCACCAGGCCCTTTGGATTGGTTGCTATTGGAGTGCTTGCTTTTCATTTTACACACACACTTATATGTGTGTGGCGGGACCTTAAGAGAGCTGTGCATAAACAAATGCCCACAAACCTCAATGAACTGAAGCAACGTTGTAAAAAAGGGTGGGCCAAAATTTCTCCACAACGATGTGAGAGTGATAAAGTCATACAGAAAACGATTACCTCAAGTTATTGCTGCTAAAGGTTTCTACAAGCTATTGGATCATAAGGTATACTTAGTTTTTCACAGGTGGCTTCTCCATTTTGGCTTTATTTTTGTTAAATAAATCATGACACGGTGTAATATGTCATGTGTTGTTGTTCATCTGAGGTTGTATTTACCTAATTTTAAGACCTGTGTAGCCATGTGTTAAAAATGGTATACAGTTCTCTCTCATTCTGGCAGTAAACCTGGTAAGTATACAGGATTGCCAGCATCAATCATGGAGGTTTGCCCTCACACTCTGGTGAGGTGTCATATGTACATGAGGGGAGTGGTAACAGACCTTGTGTTCATTGTTAGTGACACAGGAGGTGGAGCCATTTCCTTGGTATATAAGACACAGTGAACAAAAGAGAGTGATAGTGCGCAAAACCAAATAGTGACGTGATAGGTGAAAAATAAGGGAATAATTAAATAACTTAACCTAGGATTGAGCGTCTGCAGCTGTGATGGAGTGGGGGGGCTCAGATACCCCCTGGAGCTAACAAATGGATACAAAAAAGACACAGCGCACAACGCTCATAGTGCATTACAAGATATTATTGACATATAAAATAAATGGGTGAGTAATGTGCGTACATCAAGTATGATAATAACGAGCAGTTTCGGGATATTTTACCCAACACCTCCGGAGACCAGAATGGGTGTCCTTGCAGGAGTGATGCTGCTGTCCTCGATATCACAGGGTCCTATTGAAGTCGATTGCACACCTCTGCTGTTCCTTGCTCCCCTAAGCACAGGCAGGCTTGGAGCTGCTGGTTCCTGCAATGTTTCAGCAGGGCAGTCTTTAGCATCAGCTGGGCGTCAGCACTCTCCTCCGCGTGAAGCGCTTCAAGATCGTGACGTCACCACGGGGGTTTTCGGCGCCGCTCACAGGCAACCAAAGTCGCGCAGTAGGGTGCTGATATAGAGCTAGAACACTAATAAACCTTGTCCTACGCGTTTCGAAACGGAACGTTTCTTCATCAGTCCCTGATGAAGAAACGTTCCGTTTCGAAACGCGTAGGACAAGGTTTATTAGTGTTCTAGCTCTATATCAGCACCCTACTGCGCGACTTTGGTTGCCTGTGAGCGGCGCCGAAAACCCCCGTGGTGACGTCACGATCTTGAAGCGCTTCACGCGGAGGAGAGTGCTGACGCCCAGCTGATGCTAAAGACTGCCCTGCTGAAACATTGCAGGAACCAGCAGCTCCAAGCCTGCCTGTGCTTAGGGGAGCAAGGAACAGCAGAGGTGTGCAATCGACTTCAATAGGACCCTGTGATATCGAGGACAGCAGCATCACTCCTGCAAGGACACCCATTCTGGTCTCCGGAGGTGTTGGGTAAAATATCCCGAAACTGCTCGTTATTATCATACTTGATGTACGCACATTACTCACCCATTTATTTTATATGTCAATAATATCTTGTAATGCACTATGAGCGTTGTGCGCTGTGTCTTTTTTGTATCCATATAAGACACAGCACTGCCCAAAGTTAGTGTCTGTTATGATGGCTGGTTAAGTTCAAGGTCAAGTGTGCTAATTAAGAGTGATTCTACAGCAAATAGTCTGACCTGCAGCAGTAAGGCTGGCAGGGCCTACCCTGTGTCCAGGGACCTGGCACAGGTGGTGATCTCCCTGAGGGGAGAGGTGATCCAACTCCATTGGGAGGGCAGATCTTCTGAAAGGAGAGTACTAAAGAAGATGAGCGGCTAAGCTGTTTGCTGCGAGGGGTAGTCTGCCTATACCATCAATAAAGATGCCCCCATGTGTGAGTGTGAAGTTACTCCACAGAGGAAGGCACCACCGAGGAGTTCCTCATCAGAACCATCTCCTTGCGGACGCAGAGATCCTGATGAGGTGGAGGCGCTGCACTGTATGTAGGTAGGACTCACGCACACTACCTCAGCTACCTGTCTGGGTTGACATTCCCCACACAACATCATGCGGGAGACTCAGGAGTCCTGTTGCCAACAGGTGCACCACCAGACACGACCATGTAATGGGGACCGGTTAGACCACAGGGGCCAATGTAAGATTGGGTGGGTCCGACTGGTTCAGAAAAACCGTTACACCTGCTAAGGAACAGATGATTGTTATTATGTCCTGATATGTAAAACCATAGAATTCAACGAGGGTGTACTTTCTTTTTCACACAACTATATAAATATACACACACACAAAATATTTGCTATGTATGAACTTTAAATTAGATCTGCAGAGATAAGGTTTGCCAATATTTATTTTTTATTTTTAAATCTTCAGGTTCTCAGAGAGCAGCACTGCGTGATATTGGCTTTCTTTATCATATTTCGCCCAATCAATATGTGAAGGTTGCCATGCTGTACTGTTGTGTCCATGAATTTTATAGGAATACTTAATTTGCTATAAATAGATCATGATGGTTTCCTCTTAGTGGATGAACATATAGCTGAAGATGGCTAAAACTTTGGGACAAAGCGAAGGAGAGCGATAGGTCATCTGGAAGAGATTATTGTTTAGCAATTAACAAGTGACTACTTTTCAGCTAGAAATTAAAGTTTGTGGCATAGTTCTTTAGTTTAATAAAAATCATGTTATATATTACGTTCTGGAATTACAAATTTGTCCCCCTTTCCCCCGTGTCCAGGGTGACTACATGTGCAGCTAGTACCTGAATGGCAAACAGGAGGCCTGATCCTCCGCCACTGGGAGCCTGGGGTGTATGCTAACAGCGCCTCCATATGGGAAGGATCTGCACACAGTGGGATAGCCCCTCCCAAGACAATGTACCCAGGAATTACACACAGGATATGATAGATTTTCTTGACACCTAAATATAGCAGATAATGCAATGCAACACATACAATATATATACGACCACAGATTATCCACACAGTACTTTGGGTGCAGGGGCACCAGTGTCCCAGTGTCCAGCCCACCATTGTCACTCCCTCCCCAAGTGTGTGTGACAGCACTGCCCACAGTAGGGGTGCTATCGTTGGTGCACTTGTTGGTATACCTGCCCGGGAGCTCCAGCACCCAGGTGTCACTGAATATCAAACATGCGGCCAGTTTTTTCCAACGAATGTGTCCACCTCTGCGTGGGGTGGACCCTCACTGGAGTGTGCCATCTTAGGATAGTCTCTGTCTTGATGGCCTGGTCTGGTCCCAGACCACAGGCCGCAGATCGCTGCTGAACTCTCCGGTCCCTGGATCCACGCTAAGGGTAGCGTCCCTATCTGGGGCCTTCCCTATAGCACCACAAGCTGGTAATGGTCGGGTCCTTGCGTGGACCTAAAGGGGGTAATCTGGCCTAGTCCAGATGAGCACTTCTCCCTGGACCCTTCCTATCCCCTTTCTGTCCTGCTTTCGACTAGCGTGGTCCCGCAAGCACGCCAAATGTAACTCTCTCGCAGCTCCTTTATTCCTGCAACACAATTGGTTGCTGCCCGTCACATGCCCACATCTCCCAGAGCATGATGGGACAGGTAGTTCCCACACGGTGCATTTTCAAGATGGCCACCGCAATATAGTCAATGTGGATGCGCAATATATCAGTGTGCATGCGCGGGCATCCCTAACATGGCAGTACCCTGCAGCGGTATCTGCCACGCATCTCCGACGACCCGCTCACCCGGCAGCAACCTTCCTCCACTGGAGGTAAGAAGAGGGGGGAACCAGAGGGGACGGGGACCTGGCTACACAAGGAATGTTTAGAAACTACACCATATAACTGTTAAGTGTTGGTTAGCAGAATATACAGCTCAACCCTGCTATAGCGCGATCTGCTACAACGCAGATTCACTTATAACGCGGTCTGAGCGTGGCTCCCGATTTAGAACTTCTCTAAAGTTTTTTTTGTTTTTTTTTTACATATCTATTCAATGCTTTATTGCTAACAGACACACACGGAGACGGGGACACACACACACACACACACTTGTATACTTAGATCAATCAAACCTGCTAAGCTTTCTGTATCCTCCTTTCCCCCGTATCTAGGGTGACTTTGTGTGCTGCGTAACCTGGTTGGCTTACATGAGGCCTGATCCTCTGCGACAGGGAGCCTGGGGTGTACCTAACGTGTTTGATGCCAGCGTCTCCACCTGGTATAACAGTATTTACTGGATACTTAATAAGTATAACAGATAATGCAATAAAACACATACAACACTGTATTTATACAACCGTGGATTAGCCACCCAGTACTTGGGGTGCAGGGGCACCAGTGTCCCAGCGTCCAGCCCACACAATCAATCCCACCCCAAGGGTGTGTGTGACAGCGCTGTCCATAGTAGGTGTGTTTCGTTGGTGCACTTGTGGATTGTATGATACCTGCCGGGTGCTCCAGCACCCAGTATCGCCAACTGAAGACAGGGGTCAATCCGGTCCCACGCCGTTGCCGTCAGTGATGCCGTCCGCATCTACATGGGTGGAATCCAGCTGGAGTGTCCCACCTTTGATAGTCTTTACTTGCGGTGGTGGTATTGTCCCAGACCACAGGCCTCAAGTCCCTGCACGGCGTCCTTGCTGTGTCCCTGACACTTGCATCTAATGGGGAAAGTGTCCCTGTCTCATGGGGTCATACAAACTATGGTGGAGTTGGGCCTAGATGGGGCCTGAAGGGGAACTCTAGGCCTAGTCTCAGGGCCACTGGCTCCTGATACACTACCTTACCCCTCTGTCTCCCAGCTCTGACTGGCGTGGCCTCTAGCATGCCAAAGGTATCAGCCTTAGTGCAGGGGATTGCTGCAGCCCTATTGGCTGTTTCACACCATGAGTGTAGCAGCCCCTGGGGCTGTTGGGAATTGTAGTTCCCCCGCGGAGCAACAACGATGTTGCTGCAACACTGTGCATGCTCCCAGCGTTTGTAATTGCCGCCGCAATCTCTCCTATCTCTGCGCATGCGCAACAGCTTTAATGTGCAGGTGCGACTGCCAAGATGGCGGCCCCCGCTAACCGGATGTGCCGCAAAGCCAACGGAGCGCTCCTTGCACTACACTGAGTCTCCCTGACTGCTCGCACTCCCCTCGCAGCCTCCCTACAGCTGTGCCTGCCACTCCGGCGGCACCAGGCATCTCCCTGCAGTGGCATCAGAGGTGGGGGGGGGGGGGGAACCCGGAGGACCAAGGGGGACCCAGGCTATACTTCATTACAAATTATTCCTGTCAATTTTATCAACACACCTCTCCACAAATAAATAATTTCTTAACATAAAAAGGCAAGCTGTAAGTGAATTAGAGTGATCTCACTCTCCACCTCAGTATTAGAGCCCTGCTTTTGTTACTAATAGCTGCGGTGGCATTTTTGCCTGTAATGTGAAGTTTAATTAAGGTCAAACAAACTGTAGACAGTTGCAGTACAATATGCCTTGTGCCTTTTCTGCCAGAAAACTCATCCTTGGCCTAGAGAGATCATTCTCTCGTTTAATTTGAGCTAATTAGTTTCAATGGTACAATAATCCTTCTTTGGACTTTCTGAAGCTGAACTTCCCAGTTGCTAGTGTAGTTTTGTATTAAATTGTGAGTTGTACTGTATGCAAACATGTTCACAACAAGCACTGAGCCAATACAATAATTTATCATATTTCACTGTGAAAAAAAAGGTTATGTATTAGCTGTAATGAAGAAAAATGTATATATAAGATTGTGCCATTCTTTCACCAATTTGAGTCATGCCAATTATGTGACAGTTGATTACTTATACTTACACCCCCCTGCCCGCGATGACTGACCCGTGGTGTCTGATCCCCTGCACCCTGTGAAGCTGCTCCGGGTAAGTCCTATGTGTGGCTGCCGCCGGTTCTGGGGCAGATGGGAGAGTTATCCCAGCTCTCCCCCTCCGGTGGACGCGGAACCCTTGATCGCGGCGGCCATTTTTCCCCCCGTGATCCCCGTTATAACGTGGTCACATTATGTGGACTCCAAGCACCGCGTTATATTGGGGTTCAGCTGTATTAGGAATCTTGGATTTATTTGAATGCGCTAGAAAATATATAGTTTACAAATTATTGTGAATGATTTTTTTGGCTCACTATTTTAGAGGCTACCATCTCTTATAAACCAACACATTTCTATCACAGTAAAGGGTTTAAAGTAACAGTTTTTTTTTTCTGGGTTTTATATGATGCTTATTATATATGTGCCGCCAACAGAAACAAAATTGTTAAACACCAAATGCCCATTAAAAACTGAATTCTACTTAATTTAGTGTAAGATTGTCTTTAATTAAAATACTGTGCACTAAATATTTTCCTTATGAGTGTAACAAATGTACCTTCATTGTAACCATCTTATATAGCCTCTTCATCCCATTCATTTTAAAAAAGCAACATTCATCTCCAGCACTGGAAGCAGCTTTGGAACATGTTCAATAATGGCCCAAGAGAATGGATCTAAGAGCATGCAATGAATGGGCCATGAGATGCGCTAAGGTGAGGTCCCTTGATGAAATCCAGGTGTTAGTCGTAATATTTATTAAGCGGGGCTACTCCATAAGACACCTTCCAGCTTTGTTGGACCATTCAAGTGAATGACTTGTAAGGTGTCTTCCAACTCCGTAAGGTGTCTTAGGGCAGCGGTGCGCAAACTTTTCCTCCTGTGCCCCCCTGCCTGCTCTCCCTCCTGCTCGTTCTCCCCCTCTTTACCTTGGCTCCAGCGTTTCTGACATCACGGAAACGCGACATGTGACCCCGCCGCATTGGAGACAAGGTAAGGATACTTAAAGAGGCCTTGCGCACTCCCCTGGCATTTAATTTAAATGCTTTGGAAATGCCTCTAAAAGTGCCATCCCTCCCCTCCCCCGCCCCAAAAATCTCACGCCCCCCATTTTATACACCCCTATCTTAGGGCATAGCACCACTTAGTAAATATTTACCTGGATCTTATCATAAGACAAATTGCCATTCTAATAGTACTCATTCTAAAAGCTACTCCATTAGACACCATCCAGTGTCATTGGCCCATTCAAGGGAACAAGTTGTGTCTTCCAGCTACACAAGGTGTCTTAGGGCATAGCACTGCTTAGTATATATGGGCCAGTATCTTATCATAAAACAACTTGGCATTCTAAAAGTAACGGTTCTATGCTTGACTACAGAAGAGCAAAATCCTTTTTAAATAAGGTACAGAGCTACAGTATGGGATTCATTTTTTTTTTTTTTAAGTTTGTGCCATATTATTTGTTAAAAGATCAGAAAATTGAGATACCCTTCTTAAAATGGACTTTCTTTATAAAGAAATAAATGAAAACTCCTTCTGCTGCAAAACTGTTGCATTACTGGTACAGTTAAAAAAAATAAAAAAAATAGCACCCAATTTATGAAAAAAAAAATTCAATTTTTTCAATGGGATGTTTTTCTTCTAAAAATGTGGATTGTTTTTGTTGCACCTATTTGTCCACAAGAGTGACAGATATTCGCCTCTGGTCATTTGAAACCTTAATGAAAAATATTATTTACCACATTCTTCATGCAAATGAAAGGGTTAGAAAATAGAAAGTGTTGTTTTGCTAGACTTTTATACAATGGTACTAACAAAATAGATTAAATGTCACATTACTGTGGATGTACAAACAGGCAAGGAAAGCACAGATATGAATTCCAGCGGCCGTGAAATGCAAACACGATTTATGGTGCCATAATATTCTGGAAATCTACAACACAGCAAGTAAACCTAATTTCTCTTCTTGGAAGTTAGTGATGCATCATTTTTGATATGGAAAGAGTAAGGACATGTAATTAGGCGTTCCATTGGTGCCTTGTTGATGCCAGCAAATAGGTTAATCAGAGGCTTTTGTAAATTTAGAAGGCAAAGCTGGAATGCATTTACCGCTAATCATCATTTTACTGGATTACTTTAACACCTAAATAATTATCAACAGTCAGCAGAAAAAATTGTGAGTTGAATACAGTTTGTTTTCCCTGTTAATCACCAGTTTCTTGTATTTGACAATAAAGTATAAAACATATTTGAACACATATTTGAAATGAGACTGATTGAATTAAACCCCTTTTCATCATTATGGAAAGAAAGGGTAAGAACTCAACTTGAGTTAAGCGAAGAATACTCGTATACAGGGGTAGCTCCTTAGGTAACTTGGGACGCTCCAGCTGCCCTCCTGCCTCTCTTAAGCCCCTCACTGTTCCCCCTCCATATTCCCTCCTTGTATCCTTGCCGATTTCCTGATCCCCTGGCTCTCCTGTCCTCTGCTTCTGCCACCGGTCTCCCTACTACCCTGCCTTCTTTCTGCCCTGCTATTCCAGTGGAGAGGAGGGGATACTCCTGCTGGTGGCTGCGTAGCCTGATTTCCTGCACTGCTGGGGGCAGCCCTTTCTCCTTACTTGTGGTAAGCCTCCCGTAGAGCATCCTGGACACTGCAACACCCCCTGCAACAATGCCTCCTTACGATCCATACGGACCTAAAGTATAACCACTGCCCAGGGACAAGTTCAGCTCTGTGTGTGTCTTTCTGAGTTTTAGCCCACGTGGCTCATTACATTTTTATTTAATTTTGGGTAACTTTGTGCTATTCTTCTAGTGTGCTTTCTGGGATCCCTGTGAGACCTGCAATGGCTGAGGTCCCATTGTCCTCATAAATAGGGATTCCGTTTTGTAGTGTTTATTTTTATTTTTTTAAATACGTGTTAATTTTATTATTTATTTATTTGTAAAATTTGTTGCAAATCTGTTTTTCAGTGTTTAAATAATATATCACAATAAAAAATAGCAAAACAACAGTATCATTCTTTGTGTAGATTTTGTTCATTTTTTTTTTTACCAAAGCATACTGTAGGTATCACATAACATGGTAATGGAGGGGCTGGTGTACCAGGGGTGGGGGGAGGTGCAAGTACCTAGTTGCCTCACTCCTCCCATTGGCTGCCCGGTGCTGCTGCCTCTTCACGTGCCCACGTTGCTATTTTCATGTGACAGGGGAAGCGCTCTGGGTGACCACAATGGCAGTTACATTTGATTCTGCATTTTCCAGTCTTTATCGGTTTTAGCAGAAAAAAAGATTGGTTGGTCGGTGTTGTTATATCGGTTTTTTTTTTAATATTAAAAACAAAAACTAGGATCCCTACCCATAAACCACAGGGTAGGAGCAAGTATTCTTTTCAGTATTTTGTTGGTGTGCTATCTGAGAGTCTGAAAGCCCTTTCCTCTTTTGCTCGACTGCAAAAACTCTGACACCGGCCTTTATTCTCTCACGTCTCGATTACTGTAACCTCTTGCTGTCCGGCCTCCCTGCCTCTCACCTGTCTCCCCTACAATCTATACTAAACGCTGCTGCCAGAATCACTCTACTCTTTCCTAAATCTGTCTCCGCGTCTCCCCTCCTGAAATCCCTCTCCTGGCTTCCGATCAAATCCCGCATCTCACACTCAATTCTCCTTCTCACTTTTAAAGCTTTACACTCCTGTGCCCCTCCTTACATCTCAGCCCTAATTTCTCGCTATGCACCATCCCGACTCTTGCGGTCTTCTCAAGGATGTCTTCTTTCTACCTCGTTTGTATCTAAAGCTCTCTCCCGACTTAAACCTTTCTCACTGACTGCCCCACACCTCTGGAATGCCCTTCCCCTCAATACCCGACTAGCACCCTCTCTATCCACCTTTAAGACCCACCTTAAGACACATTTGCTTAAAGAAGCATATGAATAGCACTGTGGATAATCCTGGACACATGATACATAAAGCTTGGCCCCCTGCAGACGCACTTACTAGAATTCCCTCCTACTGTCTCTATACGTTCTCCTACCTACCAATTAGATTGTAAGCTCCTCTGAGCAGGGACTCCTCTTCCTTAATGTTACTCTTATGTCTGAAGCACTTATTCCCATGACCTGTTATTTATATTATTTGTTATTTATATGATTACAACATGTATTACTACTGTGAAGCGCTATGTATATTTATGCTCTATATAAATAAAGACATACAATACAATACCTTAAAACACACCTGCTTAACGAAGCATATGAGTAGCTCTGTAGCTGATACTATACACCTCATACATACATTTTGGCCCGTTGCAGATGCACTTACCAGACCGCCCTCCTACTTTCTCTGTACATTCTTTCTACCTACCAATTAGATTGTAAGCTCTATGGAGCAGGGAATCCTGTTCCTAAATGTTACTTTTATGTCTGAAGCACTTATTCCCATGATCTGTTATTTGTATTATTTGCTATTTATATGATTATCACGTGTATTACTGCTGTGAAGCGCTATGTACACTAATGGTACTATATAAATAAAGACATACATATATACATATATCCCCGAGTTGGTGAAGGTCCAATTACCCAAGAAACCACCAGGATATAGTATTCATTTTGTGACCACCTGAGAGCCTGTGGTTACCGGGAATGGTAAGAGGTACCCTGGGTATAATAGTGGGCCCTAGCAGGTTGAGGCTAGGATTATTTTTGTGTACCATTTTGCTATAGCCAGGGTGGGATTCCCTTGTGGTCAGTAGGACCAAGGCACGATTCTGGCTGCTGGACTATGGGAAGACTCAGTGTACCAGTAAGGTGACTTTCTCCTTTTTGGGTACCAGTAGACTGATGTTACGTCACAACCACACAGTAGCATTTTGTAACATATGGGTTACAAATATGATAATGCAGAATTATTTGTGGTTGCAGAAAAGGGGTGATAGCATTTAACAATCATCCCAAAACACATATTTGGGGTTATGCTTCAGTTTACCAGCTAGAAAACTACAGCAATAAAAGTGCACCAGATATACCAAAGAAAACAGCACACTTGCTTTAATTTTCTTTGCCCTGGGTTTCTCCCAGTTTTGCATCTGGGAGAATGTAATACATCTTTGCCATAGAATATACTCTCTGTATACAGTTGTGTGAAAAAGAAAGTACACCCTCTTGGAATTCTATGGTTTTACATATTAGGACATAATAACAATCCTCTGACCTTAGCAGATCTTAATGCACACATTAACACATGACATATTACACCGTGTCATGATTTATTTAACAAAAATAAAGCCAAAATGGAGAAACCATGTGTGAAAACTAAGTACGCCTTATGATTGAATAGCTTGTAGAACCACCTTTAGCAGCAATAACTTGTAACTTGAAGTAATCATTTTCTGTATGACTTCAAGAAACCACGCTGCCTGGAGAACCACAGGATCTAAGAGAACATTCAGTAACCGCTGATACTTTGTTATACTCTATAATTAAATCGTAGAATAACAAGTTTAATCCCCCGTCTTTATGGGTCATACTAGTATCTCATTGTTACGAATAAAAAGGATTCCAGTAGACACATTGTAAGCATACCAATAGATACATTGTGACACATTAAACAATCACCGCTATACTACCCGATTTCAGCCCTTAGCTCAACTGCCTCCACATCAGCTCTCAACCACTGACGCCACCATCGTGACGTCTCTAAAACCCGTCGTACGTTTCACGTAGTAACCTACGCTTCTTCAGGGGAGGCGTCAAGACATAACGTAATGTCTCCCCTTAAATAGCCCTTGCGGGGCACGCTTGGAGTGATTACTCATTCGCCGTATTAACCCCATCGATGCCAGGTACCATAGTGTAAATGGTGCCTTATTAGAAAAGAGGTATTGAATCGTCTAATTTCACTACAATGGTATTGGCCAGCTATCCAATAGGATATAAAGCTAGTTTCCACAGTTACTTACTGAACCCAGACTCTGTGAAACAGATAGATGTCTAGTACAGATGATGACCTGATCAAATAGCAAATGAATAATAAATGAATAGTACCAGTCACCACAAGTGCAACTGTAAATATGAATGGATACAATTAAATGGAATCAGCAAATAAATAAAAGAGTAAAACCCCAGGATTTATGACATGGATAATGCATAATGACACAGACAGGTATATAGAATTAAATAACATCAGGAACCGTATTGACTTTAGAGGCGGTCCAATTAGATCTAGTCCATTCCTACACCTATGTAAATATTCTATTTGACTCTACACACCCACCTGATAATTTTAAGCAAAAAAAGGAAGCGCTCTAACTATAAACATTCCAAACTTGTGTGGAGGATGTGGTGCAGCTTGAAGAGTAGAATTGTTCCCAATTCTCAGCAATGATGATCCCAATTTGATGCTCATATATGGGTTCAGTTTTGTGTGTGTATCTTGTGTGTATATATTTTTGTCTGTGTCTTTATACTTTTATGCTTTATCCAATACATTAATACTTGATGACTGATGAATTGTGATATCCACATGGGGAAAACATTTTAACAATTGGTACTGTATGAGTTTGTTGCCCTCCAATTTGCATTCCTAGACAGGTCACTCTTAAGTAAAACCTACTATATCTCTTGCCATTCTGTTCTTAAGTATATACACAAGGATACAGTATACTCTAGGTGACTTGTTCTACAACAAGACGTGCAATTATTTAAATACCGCTTCTGACTCCGTCTGTATGCTATACTCCCAAGTGAGATACACTGTGGATTATCTAATTTAAGGATGATCTCGAACTAATTAAATTTGGAAAAGAGGATTCAATTAGACCCCAGGATATTTCTCTTGGATGCCTATTGATCCTATACCAGTGGCTCATAATCTCACCGCAAATGTTTTTAGATTTCACTTTGTAAATATTTAGCACATAATTAAAAAAGTTTTATTGTTTTCGTTACATTTGAGGATTTTGACCAGTCTCTTCGTGTACATCATGTATCATCTTTCCCATATAATTCACTTCAGAATTCTCTGTAAGTTACCAATTTGCTGATCTAACTATACCTCATTTTTTGGTTCATTTAAGTAGAGTGCAAACATTGGGGATCTCTAACCAGAATTTGTTTTTTAGTAATACACGAAGATATGAAAAATAATGAATGGGTTCTAAACCAATCAAAAGTCTGTGACAACATCACAAGAGAGAAGGAATTAAAATAGCAGTGGGCCAGACATATGGCCCAGACATATGGGAAGAAGAAATGACCATCTTTGGACAAAGATGTACTCAACTGGATTCCAAGATAGATTAAAAGACCAAGACGACGATCAAAAGTAAGATGGGAGGATGAAATCAGAAAATGTGTTGGAGCAACGTGGAGAAGAGTAGCTTGCAACCTCAGTGCGTGGCAGATAATTGGGGAGCTCTTCATCCAGCAGTGGATTGACAAGGCATGATATATATATATATATATATATATATATACATATACATATACATATACATATACATATACATACACATACACATACACATACATATATACATATATACATATATATATATATATATATATATATATATATATATATATATATATAGCCCTGGTAAGAAATGGGGCTATAGTTATATCCTCCTCCTGGTATAATCCCTGGTAAGGGCAGTGTAACAGGGGACTTATCCCTGTTCAGTAATGTGCCTTTAATCTAGCAGTGTGGTAGTTAATTACTAAACACCACCTGCCTTATTAGATTGTTTACAAAAACCTGTCTGTTCAGACAGGAAGTGACTCCTTAGCTCTGACTGAGAGCTGACCTTTGGAGAGACAGAGCAGCGGTTCTTGAGTCCCAGGAGAGACTGACCAAAAGAAACCCAGATCTCTGGAGCTGACCAGTCTTGAGCTCTGCACAGCAGAGCTGATTTCAAGACCCAGGGAAAACTACTACACCTGAAGCTGAACCAGGAAGTGAGAAGATTTTCCCTCCAAGAAACAGATAAGACATTTATTCATAAGAGACTGCTTATATCTGCTTATTTCATGCTATATGTTTTTGGGCTGCGAGAAATGCTTGACTAAGGGAGATGTGAATTATTGCATAGTGTTTTACTAGAAATACTCCCAAGTGAATACAAGCTTTGTTCCCCCCCTTTGTTTGGATGGATTTCCTGATGAAAAGGAAAAAGCACAATAAAGCCTTATTATAATTTCACATTATAAACGTCTCCTAATTGTGTACCTCTGTGAACGTCGGTCTACAGGCAGGTTGCCAGGAGTTATCATGGGTTTCCCCCACTTCAAGCACTTGCCATGAGTGGTGGAAGTAGGTCACCTGACCTTGTGTCAAAGCAAGAGACACAGGGGTGGTGCCTGCTCAGATCATAAGAGAGCAGTGCATTTCCTATTTAGACTGTGTGGGTTCTGTCAGTCTGACAGTGTAGTGATAGTGAGTTAGTGAGGAGAGGAGTGATCAGCTCATGAGTATAGCTGTTATAGCTGTAGTCAGTGAGGTGGATCAAATACCTCTCACCCTACTAAGGGGGTGAGGGAAGAGCTAGCCCCACTCTGGATGCCTTTGGTCCAGAGTGGCGGCAGGAACATCACAAGGGAGAACAGTTAGTGGACTGTGAAACTGTACCTGTCAGCTGCTGCTGCTGCTGCCCAAGAGAATAAAGACTGCTGATTTAAAGATAATCCATGTGTGAGACTGGAATCTCTTATCCTTGTGGGGAATCTCTGTGGTAAGGATTCGTCCCCGCATTCCAGGGGCTTACTATAGATGGAGGCGCTGCACCATTGAACCAGAACGAAGGCATCCACCCCAGTAACCTGTACCTGTGGTCCCCCATGTCATCGCGGGAGACTCAGGCCCTCCTGTTGCCAGCAGGTATGCACCACACAGAGACATATAGCCAGACCCCAAAACACCATAGGGGACCTGATCTGCGATTAGGGGGGGGGGGAGTATGGGGTATATATATATATATAAATGTTTAAGAGGAAGTAACACACACACATTCCCAGCTAGCTCATACTCCTACACCCCCCACATCATGAATATATATTTATGCCAAAATGAGTGCTACTGAGCATGGCAAATGTATACAATAAAAGACAGGGGTGCCCAATGCTACATCAAATTGACAAAACATATATGGTAATAAGTATAAAGTTTAAATACTTCAATAATGATAGTAATTACGTGGTTATTTAGTTAAACCCTTTTGCCAAAGCGTCGTAAGCCTGCATACCAAACGTCAAGGTATAATTAAAAATGCCGGTCCTAACACAAAAACTGTGAACCCTTCCTTTTACCTCTGTATGAGGGAAAGCAACTGCAGTGAGTCTTGTCCATTCAGCAAAATGACAGAACCTCCCAAGTTAAAAAGGTGGGGAGTGGTGAGCTCTGAGGGGAGGTGCCACCTACCTCCATTTAACTGTTACCAGTCAGAAATTGATTAATACACACACATTCCCAGCTAGCTCAAACTCCTACACCCACCACATCATGAATATATGTTTATGCCAAAATGAGTGCTACTGAGCGTGGCAAATGTATACAACAAAAGACAGGGGTGCCCAATGCTACATCAAATTGACAAAACTTATATGGTAATAAGTATAACGTTTAAATACTTCAGTAATGATTGTAATTACTTGGTTATTTTAAAGTTGCTTAATATGCATACACATGTACAAAAAAAACCCCACAATGGATCGGCACTCATAAAAACAATAATAAAGAAGTAGAAAAAAGTTAGAGTGCTTGGGGTTTACTTTAAGCAGTTGGCTTGTTTAATGCTGTTACGTTCTCAGTATACAGGAAATTCTGTTAGGAAAACATATTTAGTTTCTTTAGACACATAGAAACCTAGGCTATAAGCGTTCATACTGTAAGCCACTTATCGAGCACATATCGGCCAAAATGCCTACTGCTATTCAGTAAGCCTCGATAAGTGGGCGATAAAGGCAAGAATTGGCAAATTTTTCAACCGTCATAAAAAAATCGCCAGGTAAGCGGCGATAAGCCACTTATCGGCAGGTTCTGAAACTCGTGCAATTCTAGTAGCCATGATTAGCTTATCAAAGCTAATCGCAGCTCTAGAATGGCTAGTTTCTCCCAAAAACCTGCATGAGGCTGGTGAGAAGATGCTGAGAGGCGCCGAGACAGGACTTAGAAAAAAAAATGCATTTTTTCTGCATCAAATTGATGCCGGAAGTCTCCGGAGCTGATATCTTCGGAGTTGCTTCAATTCTTATCTGTATACACCTTGATAATGTGCTTTTTAGCGTGAAACGTGTAGGTGGTGCATTTTTTTTATCTCTTGGTGCATTTGTCAACAATAATTATTTTTCTTTTTGGGGTCATCTCGTGATTGTTTTTTACACGGTTGTACTCCCTTTTTTCCATCTCTTTACCCATACCCCTACCAGTCCACTAGATACTGTAGTGAGCCTCTGGAGTTATGAGAGTCCAGTATCTGCCGTACCTCGTACTGAAGTTCACCCTAAATGGCTACAGGATTAGGGGGAGAAACCTCTGAAAAACGATTCCTCATCACAGGTTTCGACAGGGACACATGAAAAGTGGAGGGAATTTTTAAGGAAGAAGGGATCTCCAGTTGAAAGGTGACTTCATTCATTTTTCGTATGATCCTGTGAATCCAATGAATCGTGGTCTGAGTTTTGCTGAAGGCTTCTTAAACTGATCATTTTTGTGTAGAAAGCCATACCTTATCCCCGACGATGTAAGGATGATTTTTTTTGTTTCTCTTTAGCCAAGCGAAGAGTAGTCTCTATCCCCTTCCAAAGGTCCTGCGGATTCTGTACCCTGGTATCAGTTGCTGGAATACCCACTGCTGGGGAGTGGAGGGGAAGAGTACAGGGATGATAACCCAATGCTGTGAAGAAGGGAGAACAGCTCAGGGAGTCATGTGATAGGCAGTTACGGGCAAACTCCACCAGTGGTAGCAGCCGTGCCCAATCATTCTGTCATTCATTGACGTAGCACCTAAGGTAATGGTTACCAGGGATTGGTTACTGCATTCAGTTTGCCGATTAGCTTGATGGTATGTTTTTGAGAAATGAAGATCAATCCCCAATCGCCTGCAGAATGACTTCCAAAATTTATATATGGACTGAGACCGCCTGTCCAAGACAGTCTGTAATGGCAGACCATGCAGACAAAATACCTCCCTTATGACGATGTCTGCGAGTTCAGATGACGAGGGAAGTTTCTTTAAGGGTATGAAATTAGCCTGTTTTGAGAAGTGATCGACGACAACGAGAATGTGTGTCATACTGTGAGAGGTAGGAAGCTCCACAATAAAGTTATTGGATAGGTGCGTCTAAGAATTGGAGGGTATCAGCAGCGGCTGCAGAAGCCCACAAGGCAGCATTCTAGGAACCTTAGTTCGGGCACATACACTGCAGGCAGAGACGAAGTCCTGTACCTCCGCTTTTAATTCTGGCCATCAAAAAGTCCTCTTGAGAAGCTCAAGTGTACACTGGACCCCAGGGTGGCTTGCGAGTTTTGATTTGTGTCCCCATCATAGAACCTCCTGCCGAAAGAAGGGGGAATGAAGAATTTGGATGGAGGAATGGAGCAATGGGCAACTTGGCCTGGGCTTTCTGAATGCGTTGGAGCATGGTAATAGCGGACATGATCTTAGATGGGGGAATGATGGGATCCTTGTCTGTAGAGTCTTTGTTGACCATGAGAACTGGCGGAATAGGGCATCAACCATTCACATTTTTGGATCCCCATTTAAGATTCTCAACAATGTATGCCCTCATAGCCTTAGTCGCAGGCTCGGAGGATACGTATGTTCGCGAGGAAGGGTCATCCTAGGAAGAAGATCAATAACACAATCAAAGGGATGATGCACAAGTAGTTCCTCATCCTGTTCTTTGTTGAAGACCCGCCTGAGATCAGAGTAACAGGCTGGGAGCCCTGGCAAACCTTCCAGTTCAGGTAGTAGAAGAGTCCCCACAGGACAGCAGGGTGGAAGGCATTTCCGATAGCAGGCAGACCCCCAAGCTATTTGTCCCGAGATCCAGACAATCCGGGGGTTATGAGTACGTAGCCAAATAAGCCCCAGAATGACATCAATGGTTGGGGAATGGATAGCGTCCAGATGGATGACCTCATGGTGCAATACACCAACTGCGACTTTGAGTTGAGCCATCTCTTGCAAAACGACCCCAGATCCCAAAGGTCTACTATCAATAGAGGAGATACCAAACGGCACGTCTTTTCTCTGGAGAGGAGTATTGAATCGCTGAGCGAAGACTTTATCAAGAATCATACCAATGATTCCAAAATCCATGAAGGCCTTGGAAGTAACTGAATGTTACAGCCATGATAAACAGATTGGAATTCTCAGGTGACTGGGAGATGAGGAGAAGGTGCATATGCCCAGAGGAAATTCCCCTATTTGTGCTGTAGACTGACGTTTCCTGATTTATTAGGACAGGCTCGTACCATATGGCCTTTGTCTCCACAGTAGAGGCACAATCCCAAGGAGAGAAGGCGCTGCTTCTTCCGTTCAGTGAGATACATATTGCCCAACTGCATGGGCTCTGCCGGTTCTTCTGAAACTTCATTATGAGGAACCTGAAGAGTGTGTGCCAAGGGAACAGACCGGAAACTGCGAGAATAATCCTGCTCCTTATGTCTCTCCCTCATCCGAATATCGTGGGAAATGTATAGGGCGATCAGGCGTTCTAGATCAGCAGGAAAGTCCCTGTAAGTTAATTCATCCTTCAGTTTCTCCTCAATGCCTTGACAGAAAGCGGACTGCAAAGCCCCCTTGTTCAAATCGGTCTCTGCTGCCAGCATCGTGAAACCCAATCGCACATTGTCCCATGGTGAGAGAGCCTTGTTTATTCTGCGGGAGTGCAGATTCGGCCAAAAACGCACAACCGGGAGTATGGAAGATCATTCGGAAGGTCTGCATGAAGGTGACGGTCATCAAACAGGGGGAACCTTTTTCATAAAGGGGGGATGCCCAAGATAATGCTTCGTCTGTGAGGAGGGAGAAAATATATGCCACCTAGGAGCGTTGGGTAGTGGAGGATGATGGTTACGTGTAAAATTGAACCTAGCACTGGTTCAGGAATCCTCTGTAAACTGAGGTGAGACCTCCATAGTGGACAGGAGTAGTAATCCAGGGCTCCTTTAAGACCATGGGTACTGGTGCGACTTCAGCGCCTAAAGGCGCAGACATGGGAGAAGACGGAGCTCCTCACGCGGTATTGAGGTGACTACACATAGTCTTTAGTGAAGGGGAGATCTATTCCAGTCTTTGATCCAACATAGCCAGGTGGTTGGCATGGGCTCCTAGGAGCCAGCCCTGATGGGTTAGGGCATTTGCTACTTCTGCAGGGTCCCTTTCGTAGCTCATGCAACATGTAATGTCGCTGACTGCAACCAGGATACGGAACTGCAGGGCAGAGGTAGGGAGTGATACACCGACCATGGCCTGAGATCTGAGGCCTGGGATGCAGGGGTAGCCAGGTTCAGTTATGGGGTCAAGGCAGGCGTCAGGCAAGGGTAGTCAGGTCCGGTTCCAGGGTCGAGGCAGGCGGCAGGTAAGGGTAGTCAGAAACAAACAGGAGTCCAAACACAGGCAAGGCAAAACAAGGATTATCGGCAGGGCTTGACAGGACAGGAATAAGGTACAGGGCACAAGCAAGGACAGGGAGCAACTACCTGCTATTTAAAGCCCAGGAGTAGCTGCTGACAATTGAGAACCAGAGACAGGCTGACTTCTTTACAGGAGCCATCTTAGGTGGGGCATGATATTGACCTGGTCCTTCGGTCTTCTTGATATAGACCTATACACAGATATAGACCATATACACCTTTTGCATAAATTTTATACGTTATAGGGAGTGCCCCAGATACTCTTGTTATACAAATATAGCCCTTATATTTTGATGGATGAAACTATACCAGACCTGCCCCCAGCCGTGTGTTCCAAACATGTTTCTCTTCCCACAATCCCATATAGAGATGGGTAGGAAGCAAGCCATAAATTTCCAAAACATATTTTATCACTTGAACAACCTTGGTGTGCTTAATGCATGTGTAAAGAGTTGTAACATCACAAGAAGCCCATTTGTAAGTCTTTGTGCATTTGATCTA
Source organism: Ascaphus truei (assembly GCF_040206685.1). Taxonomy (NCBI): domain Eukaryota; kingdom Metazoa; phylum Chordata; class Amphibia; order Anura; family Ascaphidae; genus Ascaphus; species Ascaphus truei. The sequence continues at coordinate 83,003,615 of NC_134489.1, read as the reverse complement.
AGAGATGAAGTCAATGACATGCAGTGTGTCCCACAGGTGTGACCTGAGTTATATAACATACTGTAAGGTTGTACATAATAATTCACATATTGAGACACGCTGAATGTCATCGACTCCACCCCGGAGATAATGGTTCTGCCTGGAGGAGTATGCAGACATTTGTGGACTTTGGTCAAGTGATAAAATATGGGAGTTCGTGGATGTTCTATACACAATCATTTGTACTATAAATTGCTGATAAGAACCACTGCATGTGCTTGTAAGAGATGTCTCTGATAGAGTGTCTGAAACTCATCTTTAGGATCATATGATAATGTTATATTTGAAGTACTGCCACCAAGAACCCTCACTGCTTCATTAATGTAATCAACTCTATTTTGTAACACTATACTGCCGCCTGTCTAATCACTATGTGGTCTACCCCCTTAAGTTCTTCACAGCCAATTGTTGTCCCCTAGTGAGATTGTTTTTGGAGATGGGAGGCTTTTAGAATATTTTTTCAAAGTCCTAATGGGCAAGTGTATAAAAAGTTTCAATAAAACTGCCTTGGGATTGATAGGGAAAATATAAAGATTTGGGTTTAAAAGGTGAATGTATAGTGTAATTTGACATCACATTATCACTAGATAGCTGACTCTCAATGAGAGAATGTGGGGAGTCACCAGACAAAAAAATCAATATCGAAACCCAAAGCTGTTAAAGGGGAACTATTTTCCGGTAAAAGATAAGTGAAGCCTGTATGCATCTCCTGAGACGTAAAATCCAAGATGGATTCAGAGTGAGGGTTATGAATAGCAAAATACCTCATATATATATATATATATATATATATATATATATATATATCCTGTATATGTATACTTACTTTACTTTATATCTTGGTCCTAATATTTTTTTATCCAAATAAATATTGTTTATGTGCAGCTTACATCACTTGTTCATCATCATAGTTCCTTCCATTATAGTGACACATGCTGTTAGTCATTGGAAAGTGGCAACATCACAGGGAACAGAGAGAGGAGGAGGAGGGGGAGGAGGGTCCACATTATAAAGGGAGCATCTGTCACACATAGAAACGTTCGCAAGTCAGCACAGTGTCAGGAAAGAACACAAATGTATAGGGGGATTTTGCCCTGCTGATTATATATGTCATATTTGAGGCAGTGTTTCTCTAATATAATCTATAACCCTGTTGAATAATATTTGTTTTGCACATTTCATCAGCTGACCAGAATATCTCCTCTTCCTTTGGTTGGTTAGAGAGAGGGAGAAAATCCATGGCAGCAGGATGGATTTTCCTATGACAGTGATGAGTTGAAGGATGCGACATGCTTTTTCTTTGGTTGATGCAGAATAGCTTTGGGCAGTAAGCCTAGCTTTTTCAGATAGCATTAGTGTTCGAACAGTGCAGATATCTTGATACTCCAGAACACAGGTTTGCGGAAGCTTCTCACTAGGGAAACATTTTTAATACAGTTATATTGTCCCAAGGAAATAGATGGGTGTAGGATACTGTCTCAGGATAATTAAAACAATCTGTAGTGGTGTCTGGGAATAGAGGAGTCATGCTGTCTGGAAGCAGTGAGCTATCTCAGTCTCTTTGTCACCAGGTAAGGCCTGATGGCTATTTTTGTTCATAATTTATCAGAATAACTGTGCGAGTTTTTTTCGGCCTACATTTTTTGTTCTGTATAATGATTTTAAATAGCAACTTTATTGTGCAGGGTAAAAGTACAAACCATTATGGAACAATAAAGGAAATGAAAGAAAATTGACAGCATAAGTGTTAAAATGAATACAATTTTTCTGTTTAGATGTAGAGGGAATAAGAACACTTAAGAATATAAAAGATTTGATGAGAAGGCTTGTCAACAGCATCACTCAATCTAACCAGTAGAAAGCAGGATGGTCTTGAAATGCATTGCTATAATTTAATGTAGGAATCGATATGTATACAAACGCAATGACATGCTTTTCACTATTTTTGTGTTTGTGATGGATGTTTTTACCATGTGTGATGCTGTTTCTCATGAATATGAAACTGGGGAGACTCTATTTGTGAAGGCATAAAGGGTACAATTCTGATGCATACAGTAAAATGCTCCAAATGTTTCAAATAAAAAGTAATATATTGCTTTATATTGGCTTTTTTGTTTTGATCCATATGGTGCAAGACATCTTGCCCCAGAATTGCACCACTCGTGCTTTGATGCATAAACTCCATAGCCTCATAGCACGCTTACATGCATTCTTATTTAATGCATGTCTCCCCTTTCATGGTCACTGGTTAAAAAGTAAAAAATGGAGCCTGGATGGGCTTGATATGCTTGGATCTGGGTCTTATTCATTGGAATGTAGCAGCATTTGTTGTGCAATGCCACTTATTCACGTGTCAGGTTGACATTGCTACAACATCTTAACCATTCACTTTGTTTTATCCAGTGTTTTTCTAGACAATAAAGCTTGTGTGTCCTTTATGAACATCTCATTTTTTACATAACAATCCTATAAACAGCAGCATTGATATATTCTTGTCAATCTAAAGGATTTAAAGCTGCAGTTCAGTCTTTTTTTTATTTTTATTTTTAATTCAATAGTTTCATGTGGGCAATCTCTAATTACCTAAAGAACTGTATAGCTGCCAGTCAATTCGTTCTCCATGTATTGATTGGCGAAATCTTTAGATGTGGGATATGTTTTTCCTCTGCTTCTGTCACTCAGTGGAAGCTCATGAATATTCATGAGCACTCCTGCACTGACATGTGCAAGAGGGAGGGCAGGGCTGACAAAGGGGTGTGCCAGGGCTTGTGACAGGACATGAAGGGGCAGTGCCTTAGCAAATGGCTGTTAAAATAGAATACAAGAAAATTGCTCTTTCAAAGTTGTTTTTTTAAAAACAGAAAATGCTAAAAGTATTTTTTCTTACTACAGAACTGATTTATTAAAAAAACACACATGCAGGATATTGACTGAACTGCAGCTTTAAATGATCGATTGGCTGAAAATGTTGATCAGCCAGATTAGTGGCTTAAGAAAAGTAATATACAGTAGGTAATACATTAAATATGCTCCTTACTTCAGTTCTGAAATGCACGGGGACAATGTAAATTGCAGGTGCCCCGGGAACCAAAGTGATTTAAATAAGTACATGTTTTCATCATATTTGCAATATTTCATTCATCATTTCATGGATTGTGCTGAGGGAGAGCAGTTGATAAATATTGCTGGTAGATGAGGATATCTTAATAGCTTAGAGGGATATCCTATGAAACTGGTAGTAAGATCATACAAAATCCATAAAGCAGCCATCTCCCCTGCCAGCCCCCCTCCCCTTTTTTACCAGGATGTTAAGCAGGGGTTCCCAAAATACATAACTGTAAGGATACTACTGGTACTTCGTGGTATTTAAATCCCCTGCATCCTGTGGCCCAATAGGAAGCCACAAGTGATGCTATAATATAGGGTGCTATATATATAGGGTAACAAAAATACTTTGCTAGAAATACTAAAAAGACAACAGCGCAAACGCACATAGTGAAGTATGTAAAGATATATATGTGTATATTTGAAAGGTAAGATATCTGCGTACATCAGATTATTTTGTTTACAGCATTTCATGTGCAATACATGAGTTACCAATCGTCACACTGCCACCGGACCTCAGGATTTCCCCTTCACAGCCTCAGGACAGACTGTCACGATAGTGGTGTGGAGCCTCCACTCCGGAGCTGTGTGTGGCTTGATATCTTTTGCTGTTGTCTTTTTTGTGTTACGTTTGCGCTGTTGTCTTTTTTGTGTTATATCTTTACATACTTCACTATGTGCGTTTGCGCTGTTGTCTTTTTTGTGTTTATCTTTACATACTTCACTATGTGCGTTTGCGCTGTTGTCTTTTTTGTGTTACAGTTTCCCTAGGGGTTTTTATCCCTATTCTTATAGCTGCAGACCACTGTCGATTGATTTAGAGGTTGTATAATTATTATTTATTTATCACAAAGGTGGTGAAGGGTTAAAACATTAGAAATAGTAATTTGCGCACTTTATCTGTATTTGTTTTTTGCTAGAAATACAAATGGACAATTAGATCCCTGTATTGTCTGTTCCATAGCTTCAGCACTGTACATTTATAAACTGGACTGATGAATAAACGGTGCTCATATTTTTAGGCCTGTTCTTCCTCCATTTCACTGTCACAGTTCTAAGTCTCCTTGTCTTTTTTCTAATGAATGAGTGAATTCAAGATGCTCCATTAAAAAAAAATATACCTATTGCAAAGACTAAAGCAGGCCTTGATATGCAGAAGTGTAGTCAATGTCAGCATGTCAATTCATGGAATATTTTGTGAACAATATACTATTTTCAACACGACTGCATAACTATGCTTTAGGTGGGGATACAAAGAAAACACATTTATAACAGGTCAACAGATCCCTGCTCTAAAACAATGACATTAACTAGGTTTTCATTTTTAATTAAAACCATATTTTAAAACAATTCCTACTTACTAAACATTTCTGTCATTTAGACGTACGTCCCCATCTGCTTATCCAGCTTACATTCTTTTTAATAGGAAACACTGACATATTCTTAAACTTGATTAATTGTGAAACAGCCTCAATATACCTTTCATTTGCCACAAAAACCTACTTAATCTGCTGGAATGTATTTCCAGTATTTTGATGTATTAGTTTCCATGAGTACATTCTGTTTCTTGGCTTTGTCGTGACATTCTTGCAGGTATTGGTTTCATAGCTGTGTTTTGTGACGCTGCTCTGTAAATTCATATATTCTTCATTACACTGTGGTTGTTAGCTGGACAATTCTAGAGACATTTTCATTCTTCTCAGCATTAAATATAAAACGCACAGTAGTGGCTGCATATCCTATATATATATATTTTTTTCATAATGGTTCCATTACATTGTAGATGCACAGAATATATACGTACAAAAATAATAAACGACTAATATTCTGTATACAGTGGTAATACAGTAGTACTATAATGTCCCTATATAAAATGATAATTCCGTTTAAAGAACAACAATGCTTATTTATTAACAGAGAAAATCATGTATATATTTTAATCATCACTGTGGGTGATAATACCGCCGCTATATACTCTCTCTATAGTTTTAATTCTGATGTAATAATAACAAACAGGGAACATTTGGATATTGTTTTGTTATTTATTAGCTGGCAGAACAGGAAATATGTATTAAGTGGTCATAGGCCGTAATGCACCTACTTAGTAAATATAGCACTGTATGAGGGGAATTCCTTAGTATGATCCATGGTATTTATGGGAGTCCTATGAAAGACCATAACATTTGCATTCATTCATGTGCATCAAGATAACTGATTTCTAATAAGTGTAATGCATGTCCCCCCCCCCCCTCTGGGAGAAGGACGGCATTACTGTCTTAGTGTGGTGCTGAGGCATACCTGCTGGTTCAAGAGAGCTGAGTAGCCGCGATGGTAAGGGGCAACAGGACAGGCTTTTGGGTGGTCTCTGGGTTCTTACCCATTGGTTCAGCGCCTCCAGCTGTGATGGGCTCCTAGGATTTAGAATGTAATCTCCCACCACTGCACTCCCTACCCCTCCTGCCCAGAAACTGTCACCCAGGCAGAGGTATAGTGAACAAGTAGATTTTTTGGACATGCTGCATCCGCTCTTCACACAGCATAGTTCTTGAGGTCCAACATCCCAGGACTTCTGGATGATGCTTTCCCCGATAGTATGGGGCCTCTAGTCTTGGTGGTCCCCAGGTCTTTCAGCCTAGGGTGGGCCAGCTCATCCACGCAATGGGAGAGGATGACAGCCCATGGTCTCACTTTCGAAGGTAGAGCAAGACTGCTCTAACTTTGCAACACTCACTGGTTAGCTTCAGGAAGGGGCGGGCTCATGGACTGTACCCATCACTGATAGGCTTACACAGGCCATGAGTCACCACCTTACTTCCATCCCTTACAAGTGGGCGGAATGGGGGGTCAATGGCCCATAGATTAACCCATGAAGGCCCTGAACTTACTAGGAACTTACATCACAGATACATTATGGGGAAAACAGAGGTATTATGGGACACACCATGTTACATAAGCAAGCAGTAAACCTTCAATTAGTAGTGAGGCTGTTCAGGAACTGGACTCCAGCAACTTTTCGTTCAACATCAAAGAAAACTGATGCACTTTATTTCTGACGCTGATGTTTGAGCTAACTGAACAGAAATACATACAGTATTGGTTGTTTTTAGACCTATGGCCCATGTTCACCCTTAGGTAAAGAAAATTAACCTTTAAAATTCAAATAAAGCCCTAAAAAAATAATTGCTATACTTACATAAAAATATGTGCTTATTCCCTTCCATGAAACACATGCTAATTAGATGGTTAGTATTATATTTTGCATTTATGCTGGGAGGTGTGGCTTGGTTGAGCTTAATGAGCGAGTTTGTGAAGTGGGAAACCCATGTTTCTCTTTGTCACATTGGTGTTCAAGAATTCTACTCCTACTGTATAATTTCTTTTTGTTTTTCCCTCATAGAATATTGGGCAGTCACAATGTAGTATATAGACCAGCTCTTTCGTTTTGCAATTAATAAACAATTTCATGGAGTACTATTTGCATCCATACATTTTTGTGTGTGTTCCACAATCCCTCATTGGAACAATTCCACCTCCAATCTGAGGAATTGTCCTATTGGAATCTCCTTTATGAAGGCAGGTATATGTCATATTCATGCCACCGATCGACAATTTGTGACAGTCTCATTACGATGAATGTCAGTAATCACGGTTTCCTTTCCATCCTCAGTATCAGGCCTAGGGAGACCACCTCCTTTTCCCTCACATTTCAAGTGTGTTTGCGATTACACTCATTGATATTTAGACATTGCACAAATGAGGATAACTCTTCCTGTGTGCCCAGATCATAAAGATGTCATCAGTGACACAAAGCCAGTGCTACATGTGCCGTGAACCTATCCATGCAACCCTCAAACACTATCTGTTACTCCCACCAACCAAAGTGGAGGTATGCATAGGTCAGGGCACAAGTGACACCCATTGTTGTTCCTTGGGTCTGTAGATAGAAACCATCATTACATGTAATGTAAAACAATTATTTATTTTGTAATTGTTATATTTTTGTTATTATGCTCCTGATACTGTTCCCCTGTAGTGGACAATAACTATTCTACAGCTTTCATTTCATTAGAATGTAGGATTGACATGTACACTGATGTTCAGTCTATTATCACTAGCATGGTGTAATTATTGATACTGTAGTTATATAATCCAGTCTCCTCAATATAGCACATCTGAAGTTTCCTTAATATACAAAGATAGGTAAAAAGAAAATGGTTGCACTACCCTAGAAATATAGTGGCAAACATTAGGGTAACACTGTGAACCCTGACACAATATGCCTTCCCAGGGGTTTTATATATATATATACACTAGCTGATATACCCGGCGTTGCCCGGAGGCAGGGGGGGTGCGTGAAAGGCAGGGGGGGGTGCGTGAAAGGCAGGGGGGGGGGCGTGAAAGGCAGGGGGGGGGCGTGAAAGGCAGGGGGGGCGTGAAAGGCAGGGGCGGCGTGAAAGGCAGGGGGGGCGTGAAAGGCAGGGGGGGGGGCGTGAAAGGCAGGGGGGGGCGTGAAAGGCAGGGGGGGGCGTGAAAGGCAGGGGGGGCGTGAAAGGCAGGGGGGGGCGTGAAAGGCAGGGGGGGGCGTGAAAGGCAGGGGGGGCGTGAAAGGCAGGGGGGGGGGCGTGAAAGGCAGGGGGGGGGCGTGAAAGGCAGAGGGGGGGGGCGTGAAAGGCAGGGGGGGGGCGTGAAACACACACACACGGCAGCCAGAGGGTTAAAAGTCATCCGAGGCTCCGCCCCGTGACGTCACCTAATGACGTTCCACGTCCCGGGGTCCTCCTGACGTAACCGCCTTTCGGTGTGTGTGTGTGAACCGAGCGCGACACCCGGCGAGCGGCGTCGGGAGGGGGAAAGGCCGGAGAGGGGACCGCGCGGGGAGAGCGCAGGCGGCAGGGAATCCGGCGCGTGCCGTGCGTCCCTGTGCGTGCGTGCCTGTACGTGCGTGTACGTGCCGTGCGTCAGGCGGTGCTTGTGCACGCAGGGGGTATTAGAGGGAGGGAGGGGGGAGCCGGGCACCGGGAGAGAGTAGAGCTGCGCGCATGTGAGACCGGGGGTCAGGGAGGCACTCCGGGGGGGAGGCTGTGACACCTACCTCTACTTCCGGGCGCCGCCATCTTCTCACTCGGCACCGCGAGGGAGGAAGGGGGTCCTTCCGGGCGCCGCAATCTTAGGCGCCGCGAGGGAGGAAGGGGGTCCTTCCGGGCGCCGCCATCTTAGGCGCCGCAAGGCAGCCTGCCTGGCCACTGCCTGTTCCCCCGCCGGGGATGGAGATGAGCGGAGCGCCGGGAGGAAGCGGTGAGCGGAGGGAGGGAGAGGTGAGCGGAGGGAGGGAGAGGTGAGCGGAGGGAGAGGTGAGCGGAGGGAGAGGTGAGCGGAATGAGGGAGGGAGAGGTGAGCGGAGGGAGAGGTGAGCGGAGGGAGGGAGAGGTGAGCGGAGGGAGGGAGAGGTGAGCGCCGGGAGGGAGAGATGAGCGCCGGGAGGGAGGGAGAGATGAGCGTCAGAGAGAGGTGTGTGTGTGTGTGTGTGTGTGTGTGTGTGTGTGTGTGTGTGTGTGTGGCGCCGAGGGGGAAGAGAATGGCAGTTGGGTGATGTCAGACCCACCAATCTGATTGGCCACAGGCTGAGGACCAATCAGATTCACCGCAGATAGTACTAACCATTCGATTTTTATATATATAGATATTTTTTTTTTTATAATTTTCGGATTACGTAAAATTAGGAATTTTTGGATTATGACCTAAAAAAATGCAAATTCATCTGGATTTATTAACTCCTTTGCCCTTTTTGATATTAGGATCTGACTGAATAGGGACTGTACCAGCGCTGCCGCCCTTAGGCACTTGCCTGTGTCTGCCGCCTGTGCCTGCCACCTTGCTTCTCCTTCAGAATCCAGGGTTAAATGATGCCGCGGACGTCACCAACATGACGTCGCGTCACCACGGTAACGAGACATCAGTTGAAGGAGAAGCAGGGCGGCAGAACGGAGGAGGCCATTACGTCCGATAGGCCCGAGAGGGCAGGCAAATGCAAATGGTTGCGGACATTTTTGCCGCCCCAAAAGTTTGCCGCTTTAGGCTTGGGCCTGACGAGCCTAATGGGAAATCTGACACTGGACTGTACGCTCACGGTTTGGTCACTTGATCATTTCTTATAACCCATATTATTACCAAGCTGTTGCAGCACCCTCTTTTGATAAAATTCCTCTTTCATTACAATGTTTCCCACTTTATCAGTTGATTTAATTATGATATCCCACTGATTATAATTTCCATTCCACTGATGTTAAATTTTGTTGGACCAACTAACCTAATTCACAATGATTTCTATATGAGGAGTGAAAGATGGGGGAAGCGTGAATGTAAATTTAGGCTTTAGATTTGTAAATCCTACGCGACATTCTTCACCTCCCCCCATCTCATGCTCCCTTTGCAATTTAGCTAAAATACACCTTTCTTTCATCTACTACTAGATTGTGAAGATTTAGGGCTTCCAAATCATCACAAGCCTTTTTCTCATGCCTTGTTTGTAAATCTTTTACCATGGTGAATTGATCACCCCCTGATGTGAAAAACGTAATCCTTTCTGCAATAATGATAAGAGGGCCTCTGTTAATCTCCTATCTGTCAAATACATGATGTCCAGTTAATCTTTATTTTTGGGGAGGGGTAGAGTCGGTGTACCTCCCAATCTGGGTATTGTTGACCCATCAATAATTGCACTTGAGCGATCCCGACGGGTTTTGTATTATGGATTTATTACAAAACCCCAAAACATAAAATGATTTAACCCCTTTGATGTCTCCAACTACCAATTAAATGCAAACGAACATCCTTATGTGCCTTTAGTAGTCAAACCATCAAGCCTTTAGTAGTCGAACCATGATCAGCTGGCCACTTGGGCTACTAAGGTATTAATATATTATTGTGTTGTAAAATTGTAATATTTTGTATTTTTATCACCTATTCTAATAAGCTACTCTTATCTTGTCTATGTATATAGTGGCCATTATATAAACTGTATAGTCAAAATAGGCTTAATACGAGCCTGGTGGCTGTAGCCCAATAGAGGAAGGTATTGGAGTTTAGTGAATAGCATGGGAATAAGTAATTTGACATGAATTACTAATTTGCATTACCACTGTGATATTGCTTTAGAGAATAGGTCATTAAATAAAGTTGTGTAAGCACTGATAATCGCAGTTTTGTTCATTTGTCAGCCTTTAGTGAATCTATGTCTCTGTGTGGTGCTGGGTTAGAATAGCTTAAAATAGAGACACATTTGTGAATGTGTCCTCTGATAAATGAAACTACCTCATAAAATGTGCAAATTATTACAGCAGACGGCATTAATAATTTTTTATAAAGGTGTCACATCACTTGCTGGCAGAATTACAAATCGTAGGTTTGGATATTAAAAACCAGCCAAAAAAAAAAAAGTTGTAAATGTAATATTGTAAAAACATCAATGAGAATATTTGGTATACTTTGTGAAATTTTGCAGTTTCAGAAATCTTTTTCTAACATACAGAACTTTCAAAAATTGATGTGTAGGCAGTTATTTGTAATATTTAAATTTTGTTATTATATATTACACATTAAAGCAGCAGTCCAAGCTGCCGATTTTTTTTTTTCGCTTTAATGTGTGCATCTATGCAATCCACACAATAAGTAATTAGCTAAGTTTCCGATCGATTGGCAAAGATAGGGCTCAGGGGTTCACTAAATGGCTATCAGTGCAGCAGAAGAGGACCAAAGATGCAATGTTTGGTGGGGAAGATCATTTGACCAGGCAGTCACCAGATACAATTGGTGCACTGCTAGAGAGAGGGCAGGGCTCAAAAAGGGGGGGGGGGGGGTGCCAGAGCCTGTTTCAGAAGAGAAAGTGAATGTGACTTTGTAAATGGTTCTATAGAAACAAAAAAATGCTTGTTACATTATAATACATAAAAAATGTCATTCAGAGTTGTTTTTTTTTTTTAAATACTTCAAGTATTTTCTCATAGTACAGAACTGATTTATTTAAAAAAAAACCACACATTTAGGATATTGCTTAGTCTGCAGATTTAAATCATGAATAGGATCTCATGTTATTGGGCTCCTTGAAACAAAAATAATTTTTTTCCGACTCCAAATATTGGCAATCAGATTACTCCCTGGATTAACATCCTTCCCATGTTTACTTATGTAACACATGTACCCCCACCCTCTGGAAGATACTGCTTCAGCTACAAGAGTCAGTGGTGCGGCATACCTGTGAGGGTCCATGAGAGCTGAGCTGTCTGCGATGGAATGGAGACCAGGACAGGCTTCTGATGACCTCTGACGTTCTTTCAGGTGTTCAGCGCCTCCAGCTTCAGTGGACTCCAGGGTTTCTGGAGGCAGTCCCCACCGAAGCAATCATATGCACCCCTGCACAACAGACTGGAAACTCAGACAGGGGTACGTAGAAAAGGGGTTTATTTAGCAGTCAATGCAGCTCTTATACATACAGTGGATGCAGGGTGCTCAGAGAATCCCAGGTCTCCAGATGGTGCTTGCTCTTTGAGGCTGGAGCATTAAGATCTTGTATGGCCATGAGGACTGACCTCTCTCACTCCCAGCGGGGAGGAGAGGCAATCACTCCCACTCCTTAGGAAGGAGGGGAATAGACCTAAATTTAGCACTGCCTCTCTGAGGAACCAGAAGGAGAGGGCTCAAGGTCTGTACCCATACCTGATAGGCTATACACAAGCCATAAGTCACCACCGCACTTGAGGGTGGTCAAAAGTCCACAGGATGGCCTGTCACAGCCTAGACTGCTAAGGACTTACAGGCATGTGACAGGGGGAAGGGAGAGGCAGACTTGACTAACCATGTTAACCAGTTTAAGTTCTTTCAAATCTAAGGCTGTCTCACACTTTAATCTGGTCTGTAACTGTTTCATACGCTCATAATATATATTTTCTTTAACTGTGCACGCAATGTCTTGTATATAATGTATACCTTGTTCATTTATGTAACTGTATTTGTAACCATGTATTATTTTGTTTTACTCTGTGCCCAGGACATACTTGAAAACGAGAGGTAACTCTCAATGTATTACTTCCTGGTAAAATATTTTATAAATAAATAAATAAATGTTACACTTATTTGGTAAATCCCTGTATAACTTTCCTTTGTAAAAAGATGTCCAACCTTTTTTAAATATATCTATTGTATATAGCGTATAGCAGCTAACCGCTAAGGTAATGAAAGGGTTAACCACCAGTGCCATGCTTATTGTGGGTAGCAGGGGTGGGTGAAGGTGGGTGTTTAGGCCTTGTGGGGGGTTGCGGGTTACTTAACCCGTTAATACTGCCAAGGTAATGAAGGGGGTAACCCCTCCCACTACCCACCCGGTACACATGGTACTACAACCAATCAGATTGTGAGAACTATATCCCCAATCTAATTGGCTGAAGTACCATGTGACGGCAGCCATGTTGAATTTTGTGACATCATGTTAAACGCAAATGAAGTACAGCCATTCTGATTAGCTGGCTTCAGTCCCTTTACTTGACATCACATTAAAAGAAAAAAGAAAAAAAGGGCACATGGTTTTCGCAGCCAATCACATGGCGTGGGAAGCATTTTCCGCTCAAATGTGACATCACAGGTCATATTTAAGGCCTGACGTCTCATTTGAGCTAAAAAATCCGATGGGTCAACATCGTGGATTTAACATGGGGTTATTGGATTAACAGATGAAGATAGAAGATAAAGAAAATAAAGAAATACTGTAATCACAGATGAAGAAAGAAGAAGATGAGAGAAGATTAAAGAAAGAAGAATTTGGTTACCTCTTCCGGATCGTCACAGTGGATGGCGTTGGATTGAGTTTCATGATGTCGCGGTACGAGAGCTTGCTGATTCCCCAGGATTCGGAGGGCCAACACTTCTAAAGGTAAGATAAATATTGAATGTTTGTACTTTTATTTTTACAGTTTTTTTTTAATGTTTTTTCTTTATGTTTTTCATTGCCCATTGACTGCTAATGTATTAATCTGTGGCTGTTTAGGATATACAGTGGCAGCCAATGCATTTTTGGCCAAATGTATTTCTTCTATTGACTGTTATATTCTCTTTTTCTGTTTATTGTTTAGATTAAATTGTTTTGAATTGTGATGGCTTGTTTATTTATTTTTGACAGATTTGTTTGCTTTTTTATTTAATGATGTATTTTGTTGGCTATTGGTTTTAATTTATGTGTTGCAAAGTGGTTGTATGAATTAATTGTTGTGTTGGTTACTGCTTTTACTGTATTTATTAAATGTATTGTTTGGCTAGTGGTATGATTTATGTAATTGATTGCCTAGTGGTTTTAATTATTTTATTGAATGCCTAGTGGTTTTATTTCTTTAATTGATTGGCTAGTGGTTTTATTTAGGTAATTGCTTGGTTGGCTAGTGCTTTTAATTTTTGTTTCTGGGGGTTTAGGTGCTTGTTGTATATGTTTTATTATTGTGTATTTTGGACATTCATGCTTTTGTATTAGGGTGACAATTGACTGCTATAGTAGCTTATCATGCCCATATTGTATGGGTATGATGTACTACTATGCCAATCAATGGGTACAGGGTGGGTATAGTGGGTCCCAGGTGGGTGTTTAGGCCTCCCGGGTGGGTAGTGGGGGAGAGTGGGTTAACCCCTTAATTACTATAGCGGTTATTAACTGCTAAGGTGATTAAGGTTGTTAGGGGCCATTAGATTGTATTTTTTTATTATTCTTGCAGGCATCAGAGGACATGGCCCTGCAGTATGCTGATGAGGATGCCCTTCATAGTGGCAGGGGTAAGTAGAACGGTTTTATTTACTTTATTTATGCTGGCTGGCTAATGTTTTGTTTAATAATGGGCAAATATCCATATCTGGATAATAGTTAGTTTGCACATTACTGTACTGTGTGTTTGAGGGGGGGAGGTGTATTTATTGAAATGTAGGCCATCTTTTTTTTTTATATACAATACGAATGGTACTGCAGTCCAGTGGGGACCCACGGGTACCCCCGAGGACCCCCGGACGCCAATGGGGACCCCCGCCGGCCTATGTTATCAATCGTGTGTTCAAATAAATAAATAATGGTTTTATGTGGAGGCACAGGTGATGGGTTGTGTATTGGTGCTTACTACATATTTTAATTTAAATTTTATTACTAGTGTAGGTGAGCGAGGGGTCTCTGGAGCAGAACCGCGTTGTTTTCAGGTCCGGAAACCACCTGCTTCCCGAGAGCCCACTACTGCTGGAGGCACTGAACACCACAGAGAAAGAGCTAAGATGATATCCAAAAGCCTATCCTGGTCTCAACTACAACACAGACAGCTCAGATCTCCTGGAGCCAACAAGTATGCCTCAGCACCACACGGTAACAAAAGAGTGGATCTCCCAGAGGGGGGGGGGGACTTTGTTACATATACTTACACTACCCCCCTCAAATACATACTTACACTAAACCCCCCCAAATATATACTTAGACGAACCCCCTCAAATACATACTTACACTAAACCCCCCCAAATATATACTTAGACTAACCCCCTCAAATAAATATTTACACTAACCCCCCAAATGTATTCTTACACTAACCCCCTCAAATACATATCTACACTAACCCCCCAAATACATAATTACAATGCCCCCCAAATACATACACCCCCTCCAAATACACAGACAGCCCAGATCTCCTGGAGCCAACAGGTATGCCTCAGCACCACACGGTAACAAATGAGTGGATCTCCCAGAGGGGGGGGGGGACTTTGTTACATATACTTACACTAACCCCCTCAAATACATACTTACACTAAACCCCCCCAAATACATATTTACTCTAACCCCCCCAAATATATACTTGCACTAACCCCCCAAATACATACTTACACTAAACCCCCCAAATACATACTTACACTAACCCCCTCAAATACATATTTACTCTAACCCCCCCAAATATATATTTACACTAACGCCCTCGAATACATACTTACAGTAAATCCCCAAATATATACTTGCACGAACCCCCCAAATATATACTTGCACTAACCCCCCAAATATATACTTACACTAATCCCCTCAAATACATACTTACAGTAACCCCCCAAATATATACTTACACTAATCCCCTCAAATACATACTTATACTAAACCCCCCAAATATATACTTACAATAACCCCCTCAAATACTTACTTTCACTAACCCCCCCAAATACATAATTACACTAACCCCCTCAAATATATATTTACACTAACCCCCCAAATGTATTCTTACACTAACCCCCTCAAATACATATCTACACTAACCCCCCAAATACATAATTACAATGCCTCCCAAATACATACACCCCCTCCAAATACATACTTACACTATCCCCCCAATACATACTTACACTAACCTCCCCCAAATACATGCTTACATTAAACCCTCCCCACCATCCCAATACATACACTCACATTGGGGATGGCCTTGGCTTTCCCCAACTGCTATAGTCCTCTCTCACTCTCCCGCGCTGGGCCTCTCTCTCATGCCACAGGCTGCGGGGGCCCGGCCGGTGCTGGAAGTTGGGCCCGGCCAGAGGTCAGGCCCAACGGTCTGACTGCCGGGCCTCTGGTTGCTGCCGGACCCCGGATCTCCCACACTGATGCCGGCGTCCCTCACTCTCGCTCACCAGGCCTCTCTCTCATGCCGGTGTGCTTCAGAAGCTGGGCCCAGCTTCCGTCATGCACCAGCATATGAGAGAGGCCCAGCGCAGGAGAGTGAGGGAAGCCAACAGCTGGGGAGAGCCAGGGCCTGGCAGCAACCAGAGGTCTGGCAGCTGAACGCAGAAGTTGGGCCTGGAACTTCCGGTGCCACCCGGCGGGGGACCCTGCAGCAACCAGGCACAGGACACTTGTCCCGGCTCTCTCCCCCCTGTCGGCGGCCCTGAGAATGAAAATCTGAATTAGGAGTGGAACAATATCTCGACACAGGAAAATTCATGCCCCCCTGTTCTATATGTCTGATATGCTCCCTAATTCTATCTTTTAAATGTGTAGTTGTGCATCCCACATTTACAGGTGAGAAGATAAATGGCGTTTACTGAGTTACAATTGATATACAGTATTGTTTGATGGGTACGTTTTTTGGTAATCATATTTGTAAAAGGTTTGTATTTGTTGACAAATTTGCAACATTTACATATACGTGAACCACAGTTATACATGCCTGCTCTAGTTAACCGGGGGTGCTCAACGCCAGTCCCCAAGAGGTCATGTTTTCAGGATATCGCAGTTTCAGCACAGGTGGCTCAATCAGAGGCGCAATTGAGACTGAGCCTCTGATTAAGCCACCTGTACTGAAGCAGGGACTGATTGAGCCACCAGTGGTGAAGCAGGGATATCCTAAAAACTCTTTGATAAAGCAAGGTCTGTCGCGTGAGACGCGTAAGAGTGGATCGTTTGCTGTGATGTGCCATTAAATAGTTTTGTACTGACTTAGAAGAGTCCTGGTCTGCATTTTTTCCCCAAGGCAGCTGCACCGCCTCACCAATCTGTTCCTTTGCTATTAATATTTGGTAGGAGCACGCCGACAGTATCCAGTACTAGATTTACAAAGAATGCATTTGACACAGCTAGCAGTGAAGAGGTTAAGAAAAGTTTTATTTTCCAAATAGTCTATATGGAAGCTTAATTTATGTTTATCTGCAGCATGTACCTAAAAATGGTTTCTAAGCATTTAGTTGGGTGCAAAACCATCAAAATAAATTATTAACACATTCCATTGTTTATAATTATTTGAAAAGGTTTCCCCATGCAATAGGTACCCTGGTAATATTCACCACTCATGAAGTCAGGCATTTTTTGGCCTCAAAGTCTCGGAAGGATTTCAATTTCAGATTCTCCAAATAAATGAGTTTAGCTTCTGTAGCCGTGACCCGTGATTCACCCTGAGTAATGAGAGGTTGCGCTTACACAGTATAGTTGCAGAAGCCCGCGAAGGAGGAGAATACATATTGGCGGGAAAGGAGCCGTCCCTTGACCCAGCAGCCCCCACGGGGAGGGTCAGGTGAGCGCGTTTAGCCTATGGGCGGAGGAGTTGCCAAGGATATAGGCGGTGGTTGCGCGCACGTGGAGGAAGAGCATTGTGGAGAGACGAGGAGATGGAGACACTGCGCTGGGAGGTGGCAACCCTCCCCCCCAGGCGCATTCAAGGTGCCCCGGCCCAGTTAGCCCTGAGTCACTGTAGAGACAAGCGGAGCTAGGGACACCCTTAGTAAGGGCCTTACCCCCTCTATAACTACTGCTGTGTTCGGGACTATCCTGTCGGGGAGAAGCGCCCCATATCAGATCGTGGGATCCCCAGAGACTCTTTTCGAAGACCCGTAGCAGTTCCGAGCACCGGAGTGCTCGGCAGGTATTTCATCAAGTGCACCAACTCTACCCTTTCAATCACCTAAGACCTAGTGGCTGTGCAGTCACCCATACACATACACACGGCCGTTGGAAACGAGAAAACTGAATAACGTATTTGGACACGGGGTGGGAACACCCGGTGGTGGGATTGTGGGCAAGTTATTGTTGGCGTCCGCCGAGGCGCATGTTATTGTTGGCGTCCGCCGAGGCGCAAGTTATTGTCGGCGCCCGCCGAGGCGCATAATTGTGGACGCTCTCCGTGGCGTGTTAAATGTTGTGTACCAGCGGATTGAAATGTCATGGCATGCAATGTATCGTAAGGTTGACTTATCAGTAAATAAGATTGATTTTGTAACATGGTCGTGTGAGAGAAATTATTGTATAGAGGTCCTGCAAAGACTAACTCCCCCTTTGGCGGGATCTGTCGCAGGTGGAGGCGCTGCACCGAACCTATATGTAAATATTGTATGCACCCCGGGCTCTCCATGGCAGAGGCTCAGGCCCTGTGAGTCAGCAGGTAACACAGCACAGAGTAACCGCTTGCCAAGCATAGGAAGCAGGGTTACACGTCCAACATTGCCAACCTGTCATCCTCAGATTTTGATCCAATCCTTGTTTTCTATGCGTTACCACAATGCATTTTGGTCCACTGTAATTCTATGGGAAATTGAGACTAATTGATGACATCATGGAGTCATTTATCAAAATCTATTTTTTGCCACAGTTACAATATACAGCTGGGAGACTTTCATAAATACTGATTTCACATAAATATTATAACAATTGTACAGCTCAGCATGCAACTAAATCACCTGAAGTGGGAATGTAATAACCTTATTCATTCCTTATAAATCTTCACACAATGGAAATTGACTCACCTGCACTTACAAGGACTTCTATATTTGTACCTATGTATATAACGGGTAAATCAATGATTAACCCATCAGGCGCTAAGAAATAGTACAGTCCTGCTGATTTAATTAATATATTCATGGGAAATAAGCATGGTCAACCCCAGACAGAATAAGTATAATGTGCGTGATATCTCTTCCAGCAACTGGCTCACTGCGAGCACCAAAAGAGTTGAGATAAAAAGACTCATGTAGCTGACTTTGGGGTTCTTGACACTGTGCCTGTCCTCTCTGGAATGATGTAGCTGCTCCTGCTAGCAGATCTCGGCTTGATGTAGCATAAATGTTGGGACAGATGTGGTGCCCCAGCACTGTGGAACGCCAATATCCTCTTCACCGCCAACCCTGCATCCGCTCCGGTGCGGTGGGTGGTCACCTGACCGGCGGCATCAGCAAGGCTTCCGGGTTCATCCACAGGAACAGCAAGTGATCTCCAGCAGCTCGGCGTGCAGGCGATGTAGACAGCACTGCAGAAATCCTCCCGAGGGGGGTATGATCGCCGCACAGCCGCAATGAATCAATGAAGGCTCATGTGTGAATGTAGAAAAAGCTTTATTCTCACACGGTGCAAGCGAATCCTCTGACGCGTTTCAGCCTGCAAAGCCTTGCAGGCTGAAACGCGTCAGAGGATTCGCTTGCACCGTGTGAGAATAAAGCTTTTTCTACATTCACACATGAGCCTTCATTGATTCATTGCGGCTGTGCGGCGATCATACCCCCCTCGGGAGGATTTCTGCAGTATATTTGTACCTAGTTCAGATTTTTTTTAAATTGTACCAGAAAACGTTATCTTTCATACTTAATGGCGCATGCAGTCTGACTGAAAGCAAAATGTAGTGTTTTTATTTAAATGATATTACACTATTTAATATGGATATAATGAAGACTCTACATCGTTACACAAACAAACAAATGTAACAAATACAGTAGAAGCAGAAATTCTGGAATGCTGAAGCTTAAAAAGACAAGAAACAAAGAGTATTATTAAAAAGACAAGAAACAAAGATTATTACAAGTCAACAGCTACAAAAATGTGTTTTTTAAGTGTGCACTGAATAATACATTTCACGTTTACAGAATCCTAATTTCTGCGTGCTGCTTCTTGCCAAGGGCTAATACAGTACAAATGCAAAGTCTGTTGTCTCTGGAGTAATCCGTAATTATTCTTTATTATTCTATGATTTATGTGGTAGTTTTCTTCTAGTCCAATAATCAGTAATCGTTAGCTGTAGCATACAGATTCCTTTTGGCCATGTGTAACAATGGATGTGCAGTAAAGTACAGTAGAAGCCAATTAGTTCTCATTCTCGATTCCTTTTTTCTTAGGGCTGCTTGTCAAGTACGTTAGTACTTCCTCCCTACAAATCCCTCCTTGCTCTTCTTCTCCCTCTATTTCTGTATATCTCAATAAAGTAAGGGCTACTACTCAAAACAGATCAGCATAAACCAGCCCTGCACAACACACTAATTGGGCTACTGATAACCCAATTTAAGAATGTTATAATTATAATATCACTATATGGGACACATTGACACCAAAGGTCAACCAACTCTGCTGCCAAAATGTGGATGGCCTTTAGGTAACAACGGTTTGTGCAACTGAGGATTTAAAACAGTAGTGGGGAACTAGTAGTGGGGAACTAGTAGTGGGGAACTATGTAGTTGATTTTCTAATATTCACATTGATAGTTGAAATAGTTCCATGAAGCTGTCGGTATCCTCCTTATAAGTAATATATTGTAAATATACATTATTCTTGTGCTCTTTAATTCCTCATGCCTTCCACTCTTTGTGCCTTTTTTCTCTACTGTGGTTTGTGGTTCAATCAATACCCAGTGTATACTGAAACTTCCTAGGGTCAGATTCGCAGAGCTCCGTTGAGTAACTTAATGTGATGTTATCCTAAGTTAATGATATGTTATGCTTTAACATGTATCTTCAAAGGCCAGTAATGTTACGTCCTGTTTTTTGTCCGGAAACAGCATTGCGATAACTATAACTGCCATTAGTAATAATTATATGCAAAAGAGTAATTTCTCCTAATAGTGCGTAATCACAATGGGCCGTAAAGGTTAACACAAGAACTTAACGTTATGTTCAAATGATTTAAATGAGCATATTTCCCAGGTTTGTTCACAAGTATCTTTTCACACGTTTTATAAAGGAGTGTTTAGGGATATAGTGCAAGTCAGTGAGGACTCTACTAAATAGGACTCTCTCTCTCTCATTCTCTCTCTCTCTTTTTCTCTCTCCCTCTCTCTCCCTCCCTCTGCATCCTCTATTCTTCCTCCACAGAGGGTCTGGATGGGGTAATGCTAACACATACTTATCAAGTTATTGGAATCTAATGCAACATTGCGTTACAATAACGTGATGTTAAGCCTAGGCTAATAGGATATACAACGGCTGTTTGTTTTGGGAAAATAACAACAGTTACTGATTTAGGTAACATGATGTGACATTTTGTATTTAAAAAGAAATTATAATAAATAAAATGTTAAAAAATAAATAAAAATTCTATCTTTTGTGCCCATCCTAGGGACTACCGGCAGATCAGTCTGCCTCTCTCCAGCTGGCCCAGCATCCACTGATGATACAATCCTTCACCGGTGTCAGAGGAGGTATGGCCAGCTGGACACAGGGAGACTCTTATCTGCAGTTAACCACTGCAAATGCACTGTAAGTGGTAGGGTCTCTCTTGGGGGGATGAGGAAGATTCTGGGTGTCAGTTTTCAAGCGGTGGGAGGGAAGCACCTAGACACATATCAGAGGAAGAAACTAGGTTTTGTTTTGTCTCTACCTAAGGTTTGGCCCATCGACCCTAGTCCTGTGTGGCACAGTGTCAAGATAAAAGCATAGCCAAGGATAGTTAAGTAATTATGTAATCTAAAAAACAGGAGCAAGAAATTCAGTGTGGTGGTAACCACTGTCAGGAAACTCCAATGTAAGTGCTGTCATTTTCATATTACAGAGAAATGATGAAGAGGCTGTGGTGGATAGAGGTGGAACTCGTTCTCTTCTGAAAACACACTTTGAAAAGGAAGATTTGGAAGGTAAGAAAAATGTTACCTACAGTACACATTCTGTGCTTGGCAACTTTCTTTTTGGAGTCTTTACTTTGCAAGAATTCAAAATACTGTATAAATAAACAGGGGAAGTGTAAGGAGCACATGATGGATACTAGAAGATGGCAGCTGTGCTTTGAATTGGAAAAATGTGGGATATCAACTTGAACCCCATAGAAACTAGTAACTTAGAAACTGTCTGTACGTGTTCCACGTTTTTGTTTTGCTTTATATGGCATGGAAGGTGTGCCAATGGCACTGTGTACACAGTGACAAAAACATTTGGTGATATGTACAGTACTGTATCAAGATGGTGCAGATTTTGTTTATCTGTGTCAGTTTCAGCCAATGGCTTAGTTTTGATGCAGATCTCTCAGGAACAAAGGTTAACACCACCTGAGATTTATTTGATGCAACGAAAAAGTAAAACCTCTTCAGTTTTATCATTATCTCATGATAATATTACACTGACTATCTTCTCCGTTAACTATTCCTGTAATCGCTCGCCAAAATGCTTACTGGAGCAAGTAGAGTCAAAATTATGCAATTTGTGTTTGAAACAGTGCTCCATTTTGCAACACTTGATACAAATCCCCTATTAGGGCCGCCATCAGTGGGCATGTGCCAGACCAACTGTACTGGGACCAGCTACCTTAACGCAGGAGTTATGCCCAGGCAGAAGTCGCATAGAACTTCTGGGATAGGCTGGGTCCCTCACTCCGTCGGGTAACTGGTAAAACACCCCTCCCTGGTCAACAGGGTCTTTGAAATCACCTCCTTGGTCCGGCCCCTCATAGTTGAGTTCTCCATGCATAAGGGAGGGAATTCAAATGTAAAAGAACTTGCAAACCAAGTTGTGTTTTGAAAGATGATTTGTAAATGTATTGTGTGTTTCAGTACCTATAGGGGCAGTGAGTAACTGCAAGTTAAGTGAGTGAGACTGAAAGTAGCATGAGTATAGCAATTGTATTATAGTCATAGGCCCACACATACCTATGCCACTTATATTTTGTGCAGTTCTCTTGCTTTAATATTAATAAAAGCCTTGTTCAATAATTTTCCTTTTGCGCTGAACTATTCTGAAAGAGCCTTTTCTGTAGCTGTGAGAACTCATTTCCTTTATAATACATACATTTTCGGTTTGCTCCTCTTTTGTAGAAAGAAACACATAAAAATGAGTATTTGCATAAAAATACCATTGTGATCAAATTGATTTTGTACAGATATGTCTTGGGCTGCGTGTGTCGACACAAGAAACAATGAGTCTGTCAAAAATGTATACAAATAGGCGCATCTCCTTGTTTTCTAGGCTCATTTTGCTGATGTACAATGGCATGTATCACTGCCTCCAATTTTTAGATGCCTCTGAATAGTTATTAAGTCTTGATATTACAGAATTAAAGGCACTCCGAATGCTACGTATTTCAATATGTCAGTTACAGGCAAGGTCAAGTATTTATATTCCTACAGTAGGCACAAAAGAGGCAATCAGAATTATTACAAAATTAGTTGGCTTGGTGTAGCCTACCCATTTTTTCTCATCATACTTTAGGAGAATTTTTTAGGTAACATATGGTTCTTGAGCTAGGATTGTTCTTGCAAGAGCTCAGGAACTCCGCCCTTTGATAGGTAATAACAGTTAAACTGCAAAAAAAACAAGGAAGTGTAACCCCCAACCCCACTCCTTGTGATGGTTACTACTGTAATATAGGGAGTTCCTAGTAAGCAGTAGATGATAGGCGCCATCCTGTGATGACAGTTTGAACTACGTCAGAGGAGATATGAGTCAGAGGGGGACCATTGAAAGGTTAGGTTCCAGAAGGAAAGGAGATCAGGAGCCTCGGGGAGTAGAGGCAGCGGAAAGTTTCCCCTAGTAAAGGAGAGACTAGGCCCCCATGTTTATTGTGTTTTAGTTAGGGACAGGGCCTTAACAGGGATGATCCTTACATCATGGCAAAAAGATATATGTAGATCCCAGAGAGGGAATGTAGACATGCCACAGAGATCAGCCCCACAGGCGGATCTCCACATACAGAGTTTATAGCCCCTGAGAAAGTGGGAGTTTCCTGCATGGAAAGGAGAATAATAATAACCTCCCCAGCACAGGACAGGATCTCAGAAGGGGCCAAAAATAGCAGGATCACATGGATAAACCTAAGCAAGCGAAATAAGGGGGGCCTGGTCCAATACAACGAGTTATTTCAGTGATAAGTACATGTACCTCCCATGAGTGTTAAGAGAGGGTCCCCCAGGGAAGAACTATGTTAAGAGTGATAGCAGTATGTCTTAAACAAGGTACAACCATGTCAATATTATTTCATATGAAAATTATGTGTTCCCATGTCTGAGAACGTGAATAAAGATTGATGTTGTACTATAAAAACTCCGGTGCCCATCTTTTCCATCGCCCAGCTGACCACATCCAGCACCCTGGGATAAGGTAAATATATGCTGATGTTAAGGACACAACTAGACTGACAAAGCCTCCCTATGACGTTGGACAGGGAGGGTTACATAAGCAATTTAGGAGTCACCCTGTATGACCAAGCCATCCTCACATCCCAAGTCAATGCCACAGCTAAGGCTTCAGTTAATTCTCTGAGAATGATAAAGAGGATTGTCTATCTCCTGAATAAAAAAGAACTCACCACCGTCACAGTAGCCCTAGTCCTTTCTCGACTGGACACTAATAACTCTCTCTACGTAGGAATACATTTTTGCTACATGTGATCCAGATCTCTGCAGTCAGACTTATTAGTGGCACCAGGATGTTTGACCATATCACCCCTCAATTGAGAAAACTTCACTGGTTGCCCACCAAGCAAAGAGCAACGTTTAAACTCCTCACTATGGTTACACTGGGCACTCCATGACAGGACCCATCTACCGTCAAGCTAAATTTAAGTTCTACAGACCCACCTCGAATCTACGATCCTTAAACCTTCAACTTATACAAGTTCTCAGATTCAAAAGCACTAGACAAGCTGGTCATGCCCTTTTGGTACAGGGAGCCAGGGAATGGAATGCCTTCCAAATATCCCTCAGAAACATCCAACAATATCTCACATTCAGAAAATGGCTCAAGATGTGGCTCTTTGATATTGCCTTTCCGAACCTCGATTGAGTCTTCGCTCCACCTTTTGGAGTTTTTAAAAAGCACATAGGAGCAGGGTTCGCTCTGTTTGTGCTATACAAGACATTGAAATAAATAGATAGATTATGGTCTCACGTGGTACAGGGATGTGCAGCGTGCAGTATTAAAGTGCAGTAAATACTGTAGGTCATTATATTTGCCCCATGGTATATGTTACAGGGCTCAGGACACAGTTTTGACAAGTGCCTATCTCGCCTTGTGTGTAATATTTCAGAAGTTTAACAGCTGCTACAAGAAAAGGGTAATTTAAAATGCTGCTTTACTTGAAGAAATCATATCTCATAAAGATGAAGAGTTAAAGGGCCCAAAACACCAATTAATGAATTGTGGGCTGAAGGAGTAGTTTAGTGGTAAGAACACTACTTTTGAGGTGGGTGGGAATCCTAGAGACAGCTCCTTGTGACCTTTGGCAAATCACTTTATCTCCCCGTGCCGCAGGCACAAAAATGTGATCGTAAGCTTTTTGGAGGAGTGTCTACAGTATATATATAAAAAAATTAAAAATCAGAACATAAAGTCAAGCAAAGAAAAGACCATCACTTCACTCCACAAGGCCAAATTTCCTGATAACATGCCAGCTTCAGCCATTGAAATATCTACTGTATGTTTAAATTTCCTTCCATTCCAAGGTAAAGGAACGAATTGTTAAGAGTCATTTGATGTTCAATTGGTGCAGTTCTCATTTTTTGGAGTAAATTTATTACCTGCACTGTTGCATTTCTCTAATTAAATTCCAATAAATGTTTATATATGAATTTTAAAAAAACAACAAAAAGCACTAAAAAAAACTGTGTGCAAAAATAAGTGTTGAATACAACTTCTTAATATCCCTATACTTTCCCAATATTTGGGTACTGCTGGAAATGAATTGTTCCACAGTCCTGTGAAATATGAACATAAAAGAAACCAGCGCAACCTCAAAATGCACCAGCATAGCTTCCAATTGGTATTGGCTAAAAGATGTTGAGTTATTATATAATGTTTGTTTTTAGATTTTGTATAGATATTATATTTAGGTTCTTTGTATTTCCATGCTGTCTCTTTATATGACTACACACAAATATCAATTGCTTGATATGATATAGAAACAATAGGGTTAATCAGCAGGGTTATATATAAGATCAGGAAAGAAACCCCTGAGGAAGCAGAATCCACCCGTGAAACACGTAGGGTGACGGCAGACTTTCCCTGCACCACCTGGCTGCCTTATATGTTGTATTTTACTAAAGCCTTAAAGAACTATTATAGTGTGAGTTGTTTGGGAATCATCCTCAACCTACATATTGCGCTTTGTGTGTCCTTTGTTCTCTTTATTCTATGTGTATTCCTAGGGGAAGAAACGTCTTTACAGAGGGACCAGCCGGAAGGATATACATAATATATACAGTGTCTTTATCCTAGGCACTCCATGTGTCTGCTTTTCTCACCATTTTTAGCACAATATTTTACTTATATTAAACATACTACACTATATTATTTTGTGTAATGAATTCCACATTTTAACTTCTCTTACTGTAAAGAACCCTTTCCTTTGTTGCTGGTGAAATCTCCTTTCCTCCAACCTTAAGGGATGCCCCCGAGTCCTTTGTACTGCCCGTGAGATGAATAGTTCATTTGAAAGCCATACATTTGTATTTATTTTTAACAGAAAAACCTGGCTGATCACTACACCTAATGTCTGATTTATCCCACATCTTAACTGATCTATGCATGGTTTAATGTATTAGAGCTTATAATGAACTGTTATTGCTGTTTTAGCAGGCCTGGCTGAACAATCAGATTTTTAGAGGGGGCATCATACTAAATGTTAAGCTGGCCAGATTTAGCATTTATAGAAAAACTAGGACATGTGCTGCCAGATGGTCATGGTTTGCTAGTTACTTACTGTATTTGCTGAACTCCAATGCAGCATTATGGTATACAATATACTGTACAGTATGTACATATATTGATATATTTTATTAAAGCAATATTATCTTGTAGATTTTAAATGGCATACTTATGTTTCCATCAAGAAAGGTTACATGTAATTGTTTTTTATTTTAGTAGGCTGCAGTAGTGTAGGTTTGTGAGGCTCTCTAAGATTTAGAATCAAGCATTTAGTTATCACGAAGCTGATGAGATTAAATAATTTCAAGATTATTTAATTAACTCTGTCATTCCTCTTGCCTAAGAGAGAAGGATTAACTATTCCTTTTAAAGGCTGATGTCACAAGAGGAGTGCAATTTATTTATTTTTTCCTTGGTAACACCTGGCTGAAGAAGACATGCCGGCTTGATGGCGGTTTCATTGGTGCCCCTGTACCGAGCTCTGCGCTCTTCCCCACAACAATTAAACTGATCGTCGAGGGCTAGCGCAGGGCCTCTGTAAGAATCTCTTACCTGGTCCAGTTGCATCTGTCTACATCCCCTCCTACAGCGTCCTGTAATCATGGCTCTGCAACGTTATATGGCGTTGCGTTGCCGTGACAACGTGACGTCACATGGCATCATGCCAAGCTTCATGTAGATCTTTGGCTACTTTTGTAAGGGCAGTTTCAGTTAAGTGAGCTGTATGAAAATCAAGTTGCAGAGGATCTAGGAGGGCATGGATTGAAATAAAGTTGAACATGTGAGAGAAGACCAGATGAGTTTGAAAACATGTGGAAGGAGACAGGCGAGGCGGTAGTTAGTAAGGCAGATAGGTGACGGGTGCAGTTTTTGAGTATTGGTGTGACCACTCATGCTTGAAGGATAATGCTAAGGTGCCAGAGAACAGGGCAGATTTGAAGATATAGGTGGAAGTAGGCACTTGGGCAGAAGCAATAGGTCTGATAAGATGTAAGATAATAGATCCTACTTCCACCTATATCTTCAACTCCTCCCTGTCCCCTGGCACCTTACCGTTATCCTTCAAGCATGAGTGGTCACATCAATACTCATAAACATCACCTGTCACCTATCTGCCTTACTAACTATCGCGTTGCCTGTCTCCTTCCACATGTTTTCAAACTCATCTGGTCTTCTCTCACATGTAGGGCAGGAGAGAGAGTCAAAAGTGGAAGGAGAAGGTTTACGAGTGTAGACGAAGGCGAAGAAGGACTCTCTCTTTGGATATGATCCACCTTTACTTTAATTTGGCAAGAAAACGCTTGAGGAGAAGGATGGAAGGGAGGTCATATGAGGGCCGAGGAGAGAGTCAAAAACGAGATTAGGCAGCATATCAAGGCAACATAATAATGCCACTAAGTGAAGAATTTTCATAAATGAATGAAGGTACTTTATACGTAATTGCACCCTGTGTACACCTACTTGTGATTTTCTGAGCATGAGGATTTAGGGAAGCATGGAAGGACACATACTTCAGTTTCTACTTCTCTATTATGGACAATTTCACCTGTCCTAATTGTCAAAAAACTTAGTGTGAAAGGTTGTGTCCCAGCCTTTTCATTTAAAGAAGCAGCAGCATCAGACCCTGGGAAGAATGAAAGAGGCTTTTGCTGTTCTCTGAACCTTCTTTTTATTAGGTATTCCACATTTAGGTGTACAACAACCAGTTCCCCCAGCGTGATGTCTCCAGCCACAGAGTAGCCAGCAATATCTGCATTAGAAAGTTTGCATCCTTTCACTGAAGTTCCACAGACATCCTCATATCACATAGCAGCAATAAGGAGTGCAGAAAGAGACAACCTCATATCACATAGCAGCAACAAGGAGTGCAGAAAGAGAACAACCTCATATCACATAACAGCAACAAGGAGTGCAGAAAGAGACAACCTCATATCACATAGCAGCAACAAGGAATGCAGAAGGGGACAGGAAAAGAAACCCCCTCCCTTTTATTACTGGTTAATTAGGACAAAACCAATTAAAGTAAACCACATAGGGGAGTTGTCTCCCAAAATTTTCACAATTAGCTAACAATATACTTCACTCAACCTACAATTTTCTATAGCAAGCCCAAAATAAACAACAGAACCTATCACAAACATCCCATGCATGTCTTTACTCTGCAAAATAAATGACATTCAGTATCAGTTACTTTAACCTCCCCCCCCCTACCATGGTATAATCTACCCTGGATGGTACACAGGAAGGAAACGCCCTTTTCCTTTTTAACAGAGACTGCCCATGGCTGTGTAACATCAAACTGTGTTTAAAATTAACTATACCTGCATTATACTGACTGACCTCAGGACACCACATTAAAGGTTAGTAAAGTTTCAGGTAAAGGAAACAAAAAAAGATCGCTGGGCCCAGCAAAAAGCAAAACAGAAAAAGAAAGGTGGGGCACTTGATGCCAGAAAGCAAACATGCATTTAACTTATACAATAGTACAAGCAGCCCTGTCACACAGATCTGAGGTTAATGAAACTTTTCCGTTTAAAGAGCAGATGTTTGATTAACAATATGACGTAGCTGTAGGCAAAACTTTTTAGTAAATTACTTTGCTTCTATGCAATTATTGCTTGGCTTTGATTAAAGTACCACATACAGTAAAATATGCATGTAACTCTATTTTAACTTTACTTTTTAGCCTTTAGTCTTTTTTTCCCTCTAGACATGGAGTTTGACATAGAGCGGTTGTTCTGGATAACCCAATATTAAGCCAAATGCAAGGTACGGTATAAATTATTCCTTTTAAAGGCTGACCTATGTTACAAGAGAAGTATAATTTCTCTCTTTTTCAGGCAGCACTTGCTTGGTGACTAAAGAAGGGACACAGTTGTTTAAAAAGCCTTGAACTTCTCTTGTAACATCAGTTAACTATTAAAAGGTATACTTTATCAAGCTACAAGTTACCACTACAGCGTCTTCTGCTTAGTATAGCTCAACCCCGTTAGAGTGCGATCTGCTTACAACGCGGGCCCGGGCCATAGAGGTGTGGGGAGAGCGGAGGCGCGCTAATGCTGAGGCTCGCCTGGTTCAGTCAGCGCGATTGCACGGACTTTCAGGCGAGCCAGCGTGCGCGAAGGGAGCCGGGGGGAGGTGGTTGGAGGTGGGGCAGTGACGTCGCTGGGCCAATCACCCGTGACGCACTGACGTCAATGTCACGGCGCCGTGACGTTGACGCTGCTATGCTGTGATTGGAGGTTTTCAGCCGACAGCGCGCTGAAAAACAGCTTGGCGCTCGGCTGAAACCTCCAACTCGTCAGCACGCCTGCGGACGCTCGCGTGAGCCCCCTCTCAAGGCATCCTCATTGAGGATGCAGGGGCTCAGCGCGGAGCGTCCGCACGCCTCAGCACGGCCTGTCCGTCTATGGACTCGGCCTTAGTGTGGCTCCCTTTAAAAAAAATAAAAATATATATATATATATATATCTATTCAATGCTTTATTGCTAACGGAGACAGACCACACACACACACACGTACACACACGTATATTTAGATCAATCAAACCTGCAACACTGCACATGCACCCGGCGTTTGTAATGGCTGCCGCAACCTCTCCTATCTCTGCGCATGCGCAACAGCTCTAATGTGCAGGTGCGACTGCCAAGATGGCGGCCCCCGCTAACTGCATGCGCTCCCTGCACTACACTCCCTGACTGCTCGCACTCCCCTCGCACCCTCCCTACTGCTGTGCCGGGGCCGCCTGCCACTCCGGCGGCACCCGGCATCTCCCTGCACTCGCGGCAGAGGTGGGGGGGGGGGGAAACCCGGAGGACCAAGGGGAACCCAGGCTATACTTCATTACAAATTATTCCTGTCAATTTTATCTACACACCTCGCCACAAATAAATAATTTCTTAACATAAAAGGGCAAGCTGTAAGTGAATTAGAATAGCGTTTGTATCTCACTCTCCACCTCAGTACTAGAGCACTGCTTTTGTTACTAATAGCCGAGGTGGCATTTTTGCCTTCAATGAGAAGTTTAATAAAGGTCAAACAAACCGTAGACAGTTGCAGTACAATATGCCTTGTGCCTTTCCTGCCAGAAAACTCATCCTTGGCCTAGAGAGATCATCCTCTCTTTTAATTAGAGCTAATTAGTTTATATGGTACAATAATTCTTCTTTGGACTTTCTGAAGCTGAACTTCCCAGCTGCTAGTGTAATTTTGTATTACATTGTGAGTTGTACCGTATGCAAACATGCACTGAGCCAATACAATAATTTATTATTATTAATATTTCACTGTGAAAAAAAAGATTATGGATTAGCTGTAATAAAGAAAAATGTATATATAAGATTGTGCCATTCTTTCACCAATTTGAGTTATGCCAATTATGTGACCGTTGATTACTTATACTTACAAAACCATTACGCTGTTATATTGATTTATTTTTCCAAGAAATGCTCTTTGTCTATGGTGAATATTGGTTAAGCAATAATAAAAGCTCCTTATTCATTTGTAAACTTTTATCATTTAAATGTGTAGGCAAATTATCGCTTAATACCAACCATGCCCAGTAATCATATTCATAGCCTAATCATATGGGAAGTAGTAACTGACAGAAACCTTTGATGTATGAAGCAGAGCTGGAACATTTGCAACACGAGAGGAGGAAGAATAGAACACACACACACACACGCACACGCACACGTACACACACACGTACACACACACACACACACACACACACACACACACACACACACACACACACACACACACACACACACACACACACACACACACAGTCCCTTTAAGGGAGCTGGCTCTCGGGCTGATATGTCATCCGGAAGCTGACAGCTGAAGTGGGGAGACGAGAAATCTGCCAAATGCCAGGTCAGTCTGAGAACGCTGGGAGAGTTATCTCAGCTCTCCCCCTCCGGTGGACATTTTTATTCCGGTTATAACGCGGTCTCATTATGTGGACCCCGAGCACAGCGTTATAATGGGGTTCAGCTGTATTACCTTTCACAATGTTAAAACACTGAAGTCTATATTCAACATTTCTAAATTTCACACAGACATCACGTTATCAGTGTGGATATGTGGAGTTCTTCTGACTACATAAAATATCATCCATATTAACATACCTGCACAGCATACAATTTTGCCCGTAGCATCACTCTATCATAACTATCTGGACTACACATAATTTTGGAAGAATGAAACTGTGTATAGAGCAATTGCAAAAACAAATAGCTATCACCACCTGCCTATTGCAGCATATTCATATTATACATTATTATTGTTGCTCCAAGCAGCAATGACTAGAAGAGGCATACTAGAAATTATTGAAGTAAAAAAAAAATTTTACGCAATGAAATATCCTCCTATATTGACTAAGAGCTCAACAACATTATTTTTTTATATGATTTGTGAGTTAAAAAAATGGTCTGTGGTGTGTGGTGTGGGCCTAAATTCTTTTTCATAAAGTAGTTCATTTTAATACAGTAAATTCCATTTATCCATAACTAAGGGCATGATTCAATTTTCACCAATCAAACTGTTATCTACAAAAAACTGAGATCGGTCATTTAGAACGTATTGTAACAGACTCACTTACCATAACACCCTCCTAATGTCTCTGTAAGTTCTCCCTATTTACCACTTAGAATGTAAGCTCTTTGGGGTGGGGACTCCCTTTCCTGTTGTTATTTTCATGTCTTCAAGCACTTATTCCCACTGTTATATTATTATGTCAGGTGTATTACGGCTATGAAGCGCTATGTACGTGGATGCCGCTATATAAATGAAGACATACATACATACATACATACATACAAAATGTCAGTTTATGTGATTGTTGGGGAAATATTTTTACTGCAACAATTTCATGAGATATGGACACAATGCACTGTTTGATCAGCTTCTTGAATATGCTGTGTGTGGAATGAGAATTCACAGTGTGTGTTCACCATATAAACCAAATTGTTTAACCAATGATAATTCCCCTGTGGGCAAAATGTTCTCCAATCATTATATCATTAATATTAGACACTTCATTGCTCTACAATGCGTTACTAGCACACCTGTTGTGAAAGTTGTTGATAAAGGACACACACCATGCTTCGACCCTATTTAACTTTAAGGCGTATTCATGCTTCATTGAATAAAACGGTTTTCAATTAGTGGAATTAACAAAATGTACTTAAAACTCACTTCATTCTCGCTGTTTGGAGGGATTTAAAACCAGTAAACATTGTGTCATGCTGCGTCTCGCCAAATGGGCTTTATCTACAAACAAAAAGGGTTAAATCGGTCGATACTTACAAATAATATATAATGGAAACCAAATATAAAAATACATGAAGATTTTGCAAGTTACAAGAGAATCAACTGCAGAGGAAAATTACCGAAAAATGTGTATGGATAGACCAAGCAAGAATGGAGTATAAAAGAGAAATCGTTACCAAGGCCTGTGTATCAAGCTGTGGTTATTGCCCTTTGTCTGGGTGCATTAATGTGATGTATCCTCCACAAGCTTCCACTCATCTTGTTTCATACATTAGACACCAATATCTAAGGCACATTAGGTTAACAGCCCATAAGACCTGGTCAATTGAATTGACTCAGAAAAGTAAAGCAAATGCAAGTGGACTGAGAGAAACAGATCAATCTTAAGTCATGATGCTGCAAGCCAAAGATAACCTTTCATTATAAAACGATTGAGGTTGTCTGTCTTGTTTGATAACTAAATTATTGCTTTGCTATAAAGGCTATACTGAAACAGTCTGATTGGAGGCTGACATAGACAAAAGTTTGAAGAAAGTACAGTAGTTAATAGCACCGATATGTAATTTGTTACATTATGGAGGAAAAAAGACATCAACATAGGGGAGGTTTTAAGTTGATACATACAAGGTAGATTCACTAAAGTACAGTAGCCATAATTGCTTATTAGCAGCCATTCACGTTTTATATTTTTAGATGGATGCAAAAGAACTGTAAGCCCTGGAATTCTTTACCAACTTCTGAATTTTTTTCTTATGTAAAGAATACCCTTTTTTAAAATGTAAATTCTTTTTTATTTGGGGCATTTCAATTAGACATAGCATTCTATTGAGGTAGTTACAATCACAGGTTACATGTTATACGTTGTACATTTGATACATTCGATAATGGTGCAATAAGGTAAGAACAGCATCGTCAAATACAAATGAATCTTAGTCTTATTGCCTCTATATGTGCTTTTTGGCTGAGGGATGGAAATAAACGAGTCCAACGATCACATTTTCCGTCCGTTGGTCTATCAGTCAACCCTGGTATCCTTTGTCGATCTCTATCCTCCTCTGGATTCCTTGTGCTAATCTAATTTGGTGTATATCTACTGTATATTTCCTTCCGATTTCCCCTCCTCCTTTGAATACTTTCTTGGTTCTATTTGGTCCCCCCTGCCCCCCCTTCCTTTCTCGTTCCTCCCAACCGTGGGGTATACATTTTACTGTATAAACGAAAATAGCGAAAATAACCATAACAATAATAACCTAACTATGTTAATCTGGTATTTTCTATCTACTCCCTCCTTGTAGTGCCTTTTGTGGCCCGGTATTCGTCTAAATTAATAGTCAATACATGTACAATTTTACGTCTAATATAGCCTTTGATCCACTCCGGACTAGGTGTCTCTGTGTTTCCTTTCCCCTCTCCCCTTGTTCCCGTCCGGCTTCATTTGTTATTGAGCTTTTCTAAAGCTGCCTGTCTCTGAATTTTTCCAGTTCTTGGGGAGTAAATGAAGAAATGATCATCCCCCATTTTGTTTCAAATTTGATCATTTTATCTTTGTCTGCATATTTGTATATAATTTTGTCAATTGTGATACATTTTGTGAGAATGTTTGGATCATACTGTATCTACAGTTGGTCCCTCCTTATCAATCAATTTGGTCATTATCGCTTTCCTAGCCACCAATAATATCATCTCTGTTGGTTGAATTGCTTTTTTAAAAAGGAAGCAATCCATGCAATATCCTACGTGTGTGTGTGTGTGTATATATATATACACACACACACGTAGGATATTGCAATATATATATTGACGATAAAAGACTGCGCTTGTTTCTGGTGACAATATGTAATGGAACAATAATATAAAGCCCTAATACCTTGGCTAATAATATATGACAGTATATTGTGAATAAATGTATAGTTATAATTTCTACTGATTGTAATGGATGCATAACACCTGATATATATACTATAACATGTGATGCTAATGTCGACGAAACTATTAGTTTGTGAAATGCAGATAAAGGTATATCAAATTGTTTTGAACGAATAAAAAATAAAAAAATAAAAAATTGAAAAATCCAAAAATGGAAACAATGTATAAAAAAAGATAATAATATGACTCAAAAAATGATTATTACCATTAAAATATATGAAAAATATATCCAAAAAAAAATAAATATATATATATATATATATATATATATATATATATATACACTTATGAGTCCAATGATTTAACAGTCCCAACAGCAAATGCACAAAACAGGAAACAGGCAGCCTTCTTTGTGGACGCAACGACCTCCCCTTTCAAACCTGTATGGAAAAAGAAAAAAGCGCCCAATCCTAGTGCATTACTGTATAAAAAACACAAATGTAATAGTATCCAAAGCTCACAACTTAAAACTCACAAACAAAAAGAATAAAAAGGTGTGTTATGAGATATATACTCATGCTCCGATCCGATAGCTGGAACTCCGCTCTTTTGCTCCACTGCTCCAAGCGTCTAAAATGACTTCCACGAGCCTCCGTCCAGCAGGTACTCGCGATGTCAGTCCCCAATAGATCCTTCCTCCGGAAGCGAAACCTCCGGCGTAATTGGTTCCGAGCGGGAAGTAACTTCAATATAACAGCTTTTAACCCTGATATTGCAATGCAGGTATATTGCAGATCAACGCCTAGACATCAGCACCACATGTAGCCCTATGCGTTTCATCAGATATACTCAGTATAGTATATAGTACAGTACACAATGTCTTGTTGCCATGGCAACGAGATGCTGTGGGACGTCAAGTTGGTGATGTCCTCTAAGTACGTCATTTTATGCTGCGATTCGGAAAGAGGAGGGTGGCAGCAAGGAGGCGACCGCCACAGGCAAGTGCCTTCCCATCAGGCCCGATAGGCCCAAGAGCGTGGCATCTATATGGGGGCGGACATTTTTGTAGCCGCCAAATTATACTGCCCTAGGCCCGGGCCTATCGGGCCTGATGGGAAATCCACCACTGGCTGCAATCTATAACAATAGATAATGTTAGTAAAACAATAATACATTGTAGCTGCCGAGTTACACTGACTGAAGGATTGGTTGAACCTGTAAGGCAGCTGTAAGGCAGCAATTTAGTGAACCCTGGGAAGCAGGATCTTTGCTGATCGATCACAGGAGAACGAATCGTAGCGCAGCATAGGTAATTCGTTTTCAATAAAGGTAATCAAAGACTGCATATATTAAAATAAAAATATAGATATATTTTTTTTTTAAAGTGCCATTTGGATTGCCTCTTTAAGCCGCCTAATTAAAATAAATGGAAATAACTCCAGTATAAAACTACACTATGTTTAAGTCTGCTTGTAACATTCATAGCTATTTTTGCTGCAAATGTGTTACTGTTCTTTATGATTTGCATTTTCCCGTAGTTTTATTATATTTTGTTCATAACTTTTATATTAACTTTATAATATTTTGATGATTCATTATTGGGAGTTTGAGACCATATTGCAATTATGTTAATAGAAATCCATTTGATCAATATCATAGACTCATAAAACAGATAAGACACATTGTCTTCTGCTTTGAAGCCTTTTATCTTAGTTCATGTCAATATGAACAAGGAAATTAAATATAGTGAGCACTATTACTAATAATTTACATAATAATTTACATTATATCTTTTTCTAAATGCTTCACAAAATCAAAATGAAACACCCACATAGTGGTGGTACTGTAGCATGGTTAGGATGGGCCAGCAGCCAAAACTGTGTTTTGTGAGTGTTCTTTTGTGATACAGTTATGCTTAACAGGCAGTCATGTGTATTTCAATTTAGCCTGTGGAACCACTTACAGGGTTGATGAATATTCGTGAACACAAAATCATGCTTAAAAAGCCTCTGTGAATACAAGGGTTTTAGGCAGAGCTTGAGCAAATACTGTGTCACAGAACTTGTAGTTCTAATGCAGAATGTATTCATAATCCCACCCACAGACCTGGATTGCTATAACTTTAGTGAGAGATTTATGAAGACAAATTCAGAGCAAAATTGACGAAATAGCAAACAGCAGGTTAATGTAGATTCAGGCGATAACGTATTATTTTTATTTTATGACAGTTTTTTTTTACTATCTTGGAAATGTTATTCAAAATATACAGAAAAGTAAACCCGGTTGTGGTCACTCTTCCCCCTGAGTGGGTGTGCTATGACATAATTAAAAATACTTTTATTAGATGAATCATTAAAATATAAGTAGTTTTGACAACGACGCTTAGCTAAATCCTTCAAATTCAGTGATGAATGTTAGGATTTTGTAAATCAACAGGATTGTTGTTTTTTATAAATACTAAACAACCTCTGGTACAGTTACTAATAATGGAAAATAAATGTCCCTTTAGTATATATTGGGACTAGAGATATACAGATCTCCCACCATGATCATCTGGATTGCCAAATGGGCTCAAAATATATATAAACCTTATTCAAATCCAGAGGTATTGCTTGAATGTGGATTCAGTAGATAGTAGAGATATTTAAACAAAATACCCGTAGCCTATATTGTATACCAGGATGTGTGATGCAGGGAGGGGTCCTTGATATTAACAAAGAAAAACCATCATAATGTGATTCGAAGTAAAGTCAGCAATAGACGTGACCCACCCTGATGTTGATGCAGTTCTTCCAGGGTAACTCTGGGTCAATGCCGTATAGTGAGCTGGTTAAGCTATAGCAGTATCAGTTCATTAGGGGTAGTGAATATCACCAAACCATATAGTGTGTCCCAATGGTCCTATGAAGTTAAATATCTGCTATTCTACTTGATTATTAATAGATAATGGTGATAAGTAGTTTACCAAAGTATAGGTAAGTAGATTCAAAATAGCCACATATAACTAATAACAGAGACTGGACAATGGGTATGGGGTAAAAATATTGTGAGCTGGCATAGGTGATGTTAATATAGAGCACATAAAGTGTTGATTCTGGATAAAAGTAAAAGTTCCATATGGTAGTGTCAGGACGTACTCACCACAAACGAGACGGAACCGCGGTGCTGAAGTGGGATAGGATATAACGCCACCCACAGCCACGAGGGCACGTCTTGAGAGTAGAGTGGTCTGGGATTCTGGATCGGGGAAGGAGAGGTACGGATGGTAGAGGGTGCTGTTTGCCAAGTCCAGGGTTAGAGAGAAGGACGTAATCGTTTACCGTTTGCCAGGATCGGGATGCCAGAGGTGCGGAGAGTCGTGTTGCCGTAAGCCGAGTTCGGGATGCCAGAGGTGCGGGTAGACGTAGCGGAAGCCGGTTCGGTACACGAGGAAGACTGCAAAACAAGACAAGACAGGACTAGGGAGGCAGAGAGTGATGAGAACAACTGGTTCTATGCTCAGCCAACGAGTCAGTGACACTGTAAGGTATATATAGGAGAGAGGGTCCAATGGCACTGCAGCAAGGTGGGGGGGTGTGGAAGGGCCAGGCTACGGCAGGGATAGGTCCAGCATGAGTCCCAGGGGAGGAGCCATAAAGCCCAGTAGTCAGACTGCATTTGATTGCAGCAATGGTTTGAGGTGCTGTGCCTTTAAGAGGTTGGTGCGGCTCC
Source organism: Ascaphus truei (assembly GCF_040206685.1). Taxonomy (NCBI): domain Eukaryota; kingdom Metazoa; phylum Chordata; class Amphibia; order Anura; family Ascaphidae; genus Ascaphus; species Ascaphus truei. The sequence goes on along the minus strand of NC_134489.1, from coordinate 82,965,259 downwards.
GTGTGGCCGCGCCTCTGTGTAGCTGTGCTTGCGGGCGCGTGACCGAGCGTAGCCGCCGGCCCAAGAGTAGAAGAGGAGTTTTGGCATGCGCGCGCGTGCCCACGTGGAGCTGTGATCGGCGTTCCGGAGAGAGGCTGCCTGCGTGCCCCGGGGGGACCCGTCGGAGCTGCAGGTGAGTGAGGAGCACGCCGAGGGCGGCGTGACTCCCAGACCCTTACAGGTAGGTTGTAACAGGGGAGTTATCCCTGTTCAGGTAATGTGCCTCTAATCCAGCAGTGTGGTGGTTAACTGCTGGTAGTCAATTAACAAACACCACCTGCCTGATTAGATTGCTTAGAAAAGCCTGTCTTTTGAGACAGGAAGTGAGACTCCTTAGCTCACACCTGAGCTGAACTTGGAGACAGAGCAGAGATTCCTTAGTCCACAACTGGGCTGAACCAAGGAAGGGCAGATGTCTTGAGTGACAAGCTGACCACAAGACAAAGGGGACAAGATTCTAACCTGGAGCCTGACATTTCCTGTGCACACTAGGGTGTGGTTCCAAGAGAGCAGAGAAGCTTCCCCTACAGCAGCCCAGCTAACAGATAAGACTTTCATTTATAAGACTTTTTATATCTGTTCATTTCATGCTATATGTTTGAGGCTGGGAGACATGCTTAACTAAAGGGAGTGGTGGATTGCATAGTATTTCACTAGAAATACTCCCAAGTGAATAGAAGCTTTGTTTACCCCTTGTTTGGATGGTTTCCTGATGTTAAGGAAACAGGCGCAATAAAAGCCTTATTTAATTTCACCATAACCAGTCTCCCTTGCATACCTCTGTGAGCATCCGGCTACATAGGTATTGATAGGAGTATAGTGTGAATACTGCAATAGAGTACACTGGTGAGGTGGAAATATACACCCCTAATAGTGAAGTCTTAATAGAGAGACAGTAAGAATAGAGCAGTCGTATTGAGTAGTATTGACTCGAAACCACCTAACCACAAGGTAAATAGGTTAATATCTCTTCTCCTCTCTGCTGGTGGTGTTCTAAAAACACCCCTTATCTAATGCTCAGCTTGCCAGGAAGCTATATGCTGAGTCTTCTACAGCCGTAACGGGGAAGCGCTAGCGGGTTGATTTGCATGGAAGCGCTGGTAAGTAAGGCTGAGTCCATGGTAACTGCAGCCGTGCGGAGGCGCGCTGAGGCTGAGGGAAAGCGGGTGCTTTCCCTGGCCTTAGTTCACGCGCCGTCCTGGGGCGTGTCGGGGGGCGGGCCAGTGACGTCACGGAGCTGGTTCGCTCTCATTGGGAGACCCGCTCACGTGACTGGCCCTGCGCTCCCGTGAACGCTCAAACTAGAAATTTGTTAAGACATACGGCTGCGGACGTGTGCGCGAGCCCCTGCTAAAGCCGCTCTCATTGCGGCTGCAGGGGCTCACTGACAAGCGTTAGCGCGCCTCAGCACGGGTCAGCGCCTAAGCACTGACCCTGACAGCCTAAGGTTCCCTGCGCATGCATGTGATGCGCGCGTTTCGCGTGATGTCACGCTTTCTCAAGACGGGGGGGGGGATGAGTCCCAGTCAATGCATAGGGACTTATAAAGCCACGTCCAGTATGCACTGTTAACAAATTAACCCTTAAGGCTGGGGCCATAGAGTGGTGAGGAGTTCGGAGCCGCGCTAATGCTGAGGCTCGCCTGCTGAAACCTGCACGATTTGATGCCCATGCAGGTGAGCCAGCGGGCGCGTTCGGAGGCGGGGGGAGACTGAGGGAGGCGGGGCAGTGACGTTGCTGGGCCAATCGCCCGCGACGCACCGACGTCAACGTCACGGGGCCGACGTCACGGCGCCGTGATGTTGACGCTGCTCCGCGCTGATTGGCTGTTTTCAGCCAACAGCGCGCTGAAAAACAGCTTGGCTGCCGGCTGAAAAATCCAACTCCTCAGCACACCTGCGGACGCTCGCGTGAGCCCCCTCTCAAGGCATCCCCATTGAGGATGCAGGGGCTCAGCGCGGAGCGTCCGCACGGCTCAGCGCGACCTGTCCTTCTATGGACTCGGCCTAAGATGCCTGTTCATACTTTCATGATGTGCAATGCTTTTTCTGGAATCAGTGTAAAGTTTCAGCAGAATTGCATAGGTGGACAGACATACTGTAGCTCCCTATTGTTGTCCCTGTTATAATAAGCACAGCCAGTATCATTGATACTGTTTAACAGAATGTTATTGTTTTGGTTGTTGTGGTATTAACAACAACAATAGGAGTTACATAAGTGATGCTATTGCAACTATGTTAAAGTGTTGCTAAGGTCACTCGGGTACTTTGTTGAATGATTGAAAGCTAAGATTTTAGTTTAATCTACAAATAATTTTAAGTTTGTATGTCATTTTATTCCACCAGTGAAATAATTTGGATATATGGATTGGCTAGCATAGGAGCTCTATCATTTTGGATTTTTTTTAATATAGATAAGGTAAGTTGATATGCCCTAAATGGGAGATATGATATATTAGATGTGGTCTTAGTCCCTTGTATTCAATTTTGAACAGTTAGAATGTTCATTATACTGAATTGGTGACTGAGGCTTGCTAGAGAACATCACCAGAGAGAATATAAATGCTGTTAAATAAAGGGTGAAAACACAAACCCTTCATTAAGGCCTCTAGGTGACAATGTGCCCAGCATATAGATCCACCTAGATTCCTTCTTTAGAAGTTCTTTATCCCAGTACCCCCTACGGCTGCCTGGGGAAAATTGGTCAATTTCAACAAATTGTAGCATATTTATATTACCATTGTGTTGTTCATTTATATGTTTTGCAACGGGTGTATCAAGATGGTTTCTAACAGATCCAATATGTTCTAAGACTCGCTGCTTGAATTGTCTGCGAGTTTTTCCTAAATATTTTTCCCCACAATTACAGATGGCCATATAAAAACCCCCAGTTGAAATGCAGCTGATGAACTTCCTAATCGTAAAATTATTTGTATTGTCCCAATTGGTGAATTGCTTAGTGACATTGACATGTTGGCAGGCTTTATATCATTGGCAGACTTTATGGCATATTAAACCTCCTTTTGAGTAAGACCGTGTGCCTGCTTCTTCTTCTTTATATCATTGACATATATGGCAACCTGGTGGTTTTATTGGTAACCATGCTTGTGTTTGTGTCTGATTGAAGTGACTGTGTACAAGTATATTTCGGAGGTTCCTGCTTCTTCTGCTCGTTACCGATGGATAAGGATGCAGCACTTCATTCAGATCTTCGTCGGATTGGAGAATATTCCAATGTTTCCCTAAAATATTTTTGTACCAGTCTCCGCTGTCTATTGTAAGTACCAATAAACCTCACAATCTTTTTGCAATTTGTGTCTTGTTTTTTTATCTTTGAGCAGTTCCTGGCGGGGTAGATATTTCGCTCTTTTATATGCTTTTGTTATGCTTTTATTACATTCATCACTGAATTTGAAGGATTTAGCCAAGCGTCGTTGTCAAAACTACTTATATTTTAATGATTCATCTAATAAAGGTATTTTTAATTGTGTCATAACACACCCACTCAAGGGAAAGAGTGACCACAACTGGGTTTACTTTTCTGCATATAGTATATTGTACTAATCTGGGGGTGGGGGAAGGGAAGGGGACAGGGGAAGGGGAAGCTCCCGCGTCAGCAAAATGAGGATAGTATATGAAATCAAATAACACACAAACTGGTGCAATAGAGGATAAACTATAATAACAACATAAACAGACAGACAAGTTCCTCCTTGAATGCACTCAGAAAGGTAAGTCAGAGCGATATGGTTGATAACATTAAAAACCTTTTAATCACCAAATAGTAAGAACATATTGTAAAGAGGGAAATGGTAGAGGTAGTCCACGGCCAGTCCCTTAAAACAAACCAAGAAAAGATCTTCCTAAATAAGTGTATGGAAGATAGTGGGGACAATACACCACCTAGGTGTGGGCTACAGAAAACTGCAAAGTCTCGCCACAAAATAACTTAAGACTTGAGAACCTGTCCTGTTGGCAGGAATTCTATTATCAAAAACCAGCACACCTATAGAAAAAAGTATGCTGATACTAGATCTGAAGAAGGTGTGGGCTACAGAAAACTGCAAAGTCTCGCCACAAAGTAACTTCAGACTTGAAAACCTGTCCTGTTGGCAGGAATTCTATTATCAAAAAACCGGCACACCTATAGAAAAAAGTATGCTGATACTAGATCTGAAGAGGCGGTTCATATACAGTTCGTGAGTCATAAAGCCCTTACATCCGTATACATAGACCACAAGGAATGGGGGTGTATGTCAACTCCAGAACACAAATGAAGTCAACGAATGATGTGGAGAGTAATACATATAACATAAATTAAACCACATACATAGCTATTAACTACGTGGCTAGTGAGTAGTAACCTCTGCGTAGGGCAAGCACAAAGCGTGCTCTGCTAGTGCCCAGAGGCACGGTTCAGTGACCGTATCCAGTTATGGCCTCAGAATAATATAACACAGTTAATGCAGAGGTCACTGCCCAAACAGGTGTATGGACGATAGTGGGGACAATACACCACCTAGGTGTGGGCTACAGAAAACTGCAAAGTCTCGCCACAAAGTAACTTCAGACTTGAGAACCTGTCCTGTTGGCAGGAATTCTATTATCAAAAACCAGCACACCTATAGAAAAAAGTATGCTGATACTAGATCTGAAGAACTAGTATCAGCATACTTTTTTCTATAGGTGTGCTGGTTTTTGATAATAGAATTCCTGCCAACAGGACAGGTTCTCAAGTCTGAAGTTACTTTGTGGCGAGACTTTGCAGTTTTCTGTAGCCCACACCTAGGTGGTGTATTGTCCCCACTATCGTCCATACACCTGTTTGGGCAGTGACCTCTGCATTAACTGTGTTATATTATTCTGAGGCCATAACTGGATACGGTCACTGAACCGTGCCTCTGGGCACTAGCAGAGCACGCTTTGTGCTTGCCCTACGCAGAGGTTACTACTCACTAGCCACGTAGTTAATAGCTATGTATGTGGTTTAATTTATGTTATATGTATTACTCTCCACATCATTCGTTGACTTCATTTGTGTTCTGGAGTTGACATACACCCCCATTCCTTGTGGTCTATATATACGGATGTAAGGGCTTTATGACTCACGAACTGTATATGAACCGCCTCTTCAGATCTAGTATCAGCATACTTTTTTCTATAGGTGTGCCGGTTTTTTGATAATAGAATTCCTGCCAACAGGACAGGTTTTCAAGTCTGAAGTTATTTTGTGGCGAGACTTTGCAGTTTTCTGTAGCCCACACCTAGGTGGTGTATTGTCCCCACTATCTTCCATACACTTATTTAGGAAGATCTTTTCTTGGTTTGTTTTAAGGGACTGGCCGTGGACTACCTCTACCATTTCCCTCTTTACAATATGTTCTTACTATTTGGTGATTAAAAGGTTTTTAATGTTATCAACCATATCGCTCTGACTTACCTTTCTGAGTGCATTCAAGGAGGAACTTGTCTGTCTGTTTATGTTATAGTATATTGTACTTACCTTGACCCAGAGGAGCACCATCCCCCACCCTACTTCAAGCTGAGCGAGGGTACCCCTCTTTCTTTGTCTGCAAAATGTTATTCACAGGTAGATTTCTCATCGGTTTAGCAAGCTGATTCAAAGTGTTTTAACTCGGGTGCTGTGCATCTTGTCATAGATTATCTGAAGATTAGAAAAACTCCTACAGTACAGTGCTTCACTATTAGGCTGCGGGCCTGCTGCCTGCGCTGCACATGCGCCGTGAGGCAGGCGGCGTGTGCAGCCGAGTCCCCCGGTCTGCAGAGAGCTGCAGGTGGAAAGATGGGGGGGAGGGAAGGGCGTGACGGGGGCGCGGCCGTGACGTCACCCGGCTGATCCGCTGGGGGGCATGGCCTAGTGCTCCGTCGCGACTCCTGCTCTCAATTTTCTTGAGAGCAGGAGTTTCTGTCGGCACAGTGGGCCCGGCCCCATTGTGCGGCAACTCTTGTCCCTACAGCGGGCGCTGCAGTAGCCAGCGGGGACCTGGCCTTACAGGTACTTGTAGGCATGTGTGAAGTCACACCTGCTTGTATCAATTTAAGGTAACGTTTGAACTTATATTGTCACATAAATAGTTCTCTGAATGAAAAAAGATGAACCTGATTATGTAACAGAAACATTTTAATCTTTTAAAATGTTCCATAAATTATGCCAAATTAAATGTGTGTAAAATGAGGAACTATGGTGTTGTAGTATCCCGAAAATTGTAATATTAGGTTGGTAATACGAATTACATAGTGCTTTTATTTATATTGCGTTACATACACACGGTGTCCTAACTCATACTACGATTTGGTTTATTAAACCACATGAATTTTAAAAGATTAACCTTGGCAGTGCCCATATGATGTCACAGGCTCTTATTCACTTACGTCATGGGCACTTGCTTGTTTTCTAGGGTCACACTGGGATGACCGATCCAACGGTAGCCAGTAGCTTTGACACTAAGAACATTAATCTTTTTTTAATTAAGATTGTTTTTAAGTAAAGAGACATTGGAGTTAAACCACTAAGCTTCATACATTAAAAAATAAATATTATCAGTGTTTAACACCAATTTGATTTATTGACCAACTTGGTCATTAATGCCAGACAGCCAGCGGTAAAAATAAGAGGATTTTTACAGCACCAATATGTCAGTGTTATTTTTACTGCATCGTATGCAAATAACCATATAAATGAGTAATTAAAGCCAAGTTATTTATTCATATGATATTCACTAACCTCCGATAGTTTTGGCAGTTGGCCTATGTTGCTTATGGCCACTATATAGGCTACTTTGGCAAGATACGACTAACCAATGTTGAATAAGTGATCAAAATGCATAATATTACCGTTGCATAACATATTAATACATTAACCCCCTTAGTAGACCAAGTGGCCAGCTAGTAATGGCCAACCTATCACTAGCTGGCAACGTGGGCTACTAAAGGCTTAATACTGTATTTGCACATATGGATTCTATGCTTTTTGCATTGTATTTGTAGGGTGGTTATTATGTATATTAACCCCTTAGGCGCAGGAAGGCTACCAATGTAATACAGTGGTAGTTTCAGGCATCAAAGCCTTTTCTGTTTTAGGGTTTTGTAAGGATTGCTGTTACACAAACCTATGGTAGACAAGTCTGATGTCTCTCACACACCCACTAGTGCTGATTATCATTAATTGCTATAAGTAATTGTTTATTTGCATTGCAGTTTTTTTGTTTGCTAATTTCAGGAATACCACTACCCACGGTTCCATAAATCCTTCTTAGTGAATACAGCAGTAAAAAAAGCGATGGAATATCTCCTTTTTAGTACTACTGCATCTTAATGCAGCACTTAGTGAATCTAGCCTTTTGAGCTATAGATCGCACTTTCGAATATGCAATGTGAATATGAATTGACCTGCATTCAAGGTCAAAAACTCAACAAAATCAGCAATTGCATTATTAGGCCTATGTATTATTATTATTATTATTATTATTATTATTATTATTATTTGCTTAATATTTTGTTTAGATTGAAAATTCTTTTAAACTATGTGTTCAAAATATTCCTTTTTTTATTGAGAAAAGTCCCATTTCATTATCACATACAATTGTATATACATTTAAACCTTTACACATATTGTATTTGCTTAATGCATAACAACTCCTCACTATTTAAAAACACTGCAGACTTTGTGAGAAAGTAGAAACGCTTATTATAGATGTTAGCATATGTTTTTTTTAATGTGGTTTCCAAGGTGATGATGTTTTAATGGATCCTTTTTTCCTGCTACATACATCATAATCCTGTAAAAATTAAAAAAGGAATTTTATTACGAGGTTTTTTATCCCTGCAAGATTATGATTTTGTGTTTAAGAACTGTGGTAATGCTTTGCAGTAATACCACAAGTGACCAAAAGCTGCTTATGTTTCCTGGGTGTGGATTTAGATTAACAATATACAGTACCTTTGTTTCAGCTATTCCATGTAGTACCTTATTAAAACTGTTTAATTATGCAGTTTAATTTGGAGCAGCTGTTGAAGGTGACATTGCAAGTTAAATTAATCTACTTGTAATCTTACATAATTTATTTTCATCTCATACATTTGCTCATTGATATTCAGACATACACACATTTGTAAGAATAAAGGCAGTTTCTATTGCCCACTGCTGCAATTTATTGGTGAGATAACCAGAATTTAAAATGAATGAAAATTCTGTCTTCATGGAATATATTCTGTAGGTATATCAAAGCAACATTACATTTGCGATATGTTTGACCATTTTCTATCATTCTCTTGACTGTGTGTAGTGCAATTAAATTCAAAACACAAAGGGGCAGATTCATCTAGCATGGTACGGTTATGACTTAGAGCATCTGATACAGAGTTAATTCTTATTAACAAGTAGAGACGAATCTGCCCCAATGGGGGAATGCACAAAACTCATCTAAATCACAAAACTCATTTAAATCAGGACACAAAAAATGTCCCGATTTAAGATATATTTTTGCAACAATAAACACTGTAGTTGAGCTCATTAGCATGAACTTAACGTCACATTATATTATATTAACTTACGTTAGTGTCACGTTAGATAGTTTAGTGCATCTGGGCCAAAGAGGGAACAAAGCAGTGGCAAAATCAGTGCTTAGAGGGATTCATTTTTGTGTGGTTTGTAAGTCATTCAAAAACTCATTAACATGGCTATTCCACATCATGTGGTAAAAATTTACACAATTCTATACAATAGTGACCAGATCAATTATTTTGGTACATTGCCCTTTCAGCAGGACTTGATGATTGAATGAAAATTACAACTCAATTGTCTTCTGCCTTTCCTCAATATTGTTTATGGTTGCATTCATTTTTCTGACATATCACTGTACCCATTTATAATATATTACATGACCTCAGAGCGCTGCGATGCAGCTCCCCCGAAAGATACCCGCAAATAAAGCACATACACAACAGGTCTGGAGGTACAATGGCCACAGCTTTTATTAAAATACAGCAAAACGGGAGTGCTATCCCTGCCAGAGAGCTCCACCCACTGGTAAGGCCAATGGTGCTCAAACCATGACCAACAAACTCTTCATGCCAGGACTCGCCCACAGTCCCATCCGCTTAGCTGACTCATCGTCAGCTGCGAGATGAGCCCCGTCTGGCAAGCTTACCACCCACTTACCCCCCAAACAACTGCCAACAAAGGGGCTATTTAACGCTCTTAAACTAAACTAGCCCTGGATCGTCAGACATGCAGAAACCATCCAAACCCGATCTGAAGTCTGAGTCAAACAGTGAAATAATCAACACCGCAACTGGAATCTATACTAACTCTGCCCTCTTATTGGGGTGAAGAACCATCCCGGGCGTCCTCTTTTTTATGCCCGCTGGCAAAACTGCTTATCATAGCAGGCCGCTGCACAGACCTGATCTGGCGGGAGCATTCGGCTGCGGGATGTTTAAAATGAACTAATTTCAGAGTTGCCCAATTTAGACACAAAGACAAAACAGTGCAAATACAGGAGAGGCCCAAATCGCACATGGCTAACCCCTCTATGACCTTCAGTCCCACCAAGGCCGAGAGGGAACAGGGTCCTATTACAAAATGTATTTCACTAAAACGTCTTACAGCTGAAAGGCACCAGAAAGTCCCTAAAACTATGGATACTATTCAAAGATATCCTTTCCTCTTTGTGACACTGGCAGCGAACGTGCGAAATGTGACAAAGTCGTGGGTATGGGGACAACAAGAAAATTGACCGTGACCCAGAGTTGGCCCCTGCCTTTGCTCTAGGATGGCCCTGTTAATGCTATTCAATATCCTCCAGCAGCAAAGGAGTTCAACTGGATACCAGCAGATAATTAAAATGACTTAAAATATCAAATGATGTAGAACAAAAAATATAGGGGTAAAGGCCCCCAATCAACCAGTGCTACAGAGCATATTAATGACCCACTTTTTGATTAAATTGTCTTCCTGCACTTGAACCGGATCACAGGGTGTGATGATGCATGCTTGAGGCTGTAAGCATTTAACCCCTAGATGGCATAAGGTCTAGCAGAGATATGCAGAGTTGTAAGGGGGAAGTCCTGGAACCCCCCCAAGACCTCTCCAAAGTCTCTGAACGGAATAAACCTATGTGCCTGGGGCAGCTCTCATGGGGCAGCAATTGTACTCACATATGACGACCGGTTCTGTGTGCTCCAAAGCTGAAGTAGTAGACAATGTGGAAAACGCTTGTTCCGGTGGGGAGAAGCAGATCAGCGGGCACCACGATGCAGAAAGAATTGAATTAAAGCTGGACTGTGCTGTATAACGATTCCTTTATTTCGGCATGGATAAAAAGAGGAGGGGAAGCATACCCCTGCACCTCTAACGCGTTTCACCCAGTAATTGAGAAAGCCCAATTACTGGGTGAAACGCGTTAGAGGTGCAGGGGTATGCTTCCCCTCCTCTTTTTATCCATGCCGAAATAAAGGAATCGTTATACAGCACAGTCCAGCTTTAATTCAATTCTTTCTGCATCGTGGTGCCCGCTGATCTGCTTCTCCCCACCGGAACAAGCGTTTTCCACATTATCAAATGATGTAGCTTATTCACATATTTGTGCCGCCTGCAGATTGGGCTGTACGACAAACTAAACCACAGCTACGCTTGCAGGGCTCTGTAGAAAGGCACTATAATGGAAACAGGGCACTTCGTGCCCCACTGGGCATGATCACATTTAGTGCCCCAGACACTGTTCCATAGACACGAATCCTGGTCCTACATTCCTCACTTTGGCTACAGCACAGGAGAGTTCATATGACATTTTGGGGCCTATTCCATAAGCCTTCATAAAAAAAATCGCCAAGCCGTATAATTCGCCAGGTTTTTATTGCTATCACGTTATTCAGAAAGCCTTGATTAACTTTGATAGCAAAATTCCCAAAACAGGCGAGCCTCTCTGAAAAGGCCAAATCCGGAGATTTAGCTGCAAAAAGAGCTGCCTCTCCCTGTGCAAATCTCGCCAGAGATCGATGTGTTTCAATTTTAATTTTAATACTAGTGTAGATGAGCAGGGGGTCTCCGGAGCAGAATCGCTTTCATTTCAGGACCGGGGAGCCCCTGCTTCCCAAGATACAGACCCTGTTATGGGGTGCCAGTATCTCCTATGCATTTTATTCCCACGGTCATGTGACGCAAGACATTAAAATGCATAGGAGATTTTTCGGGAAGCAGGCTGTCCCCAGGTTTCAAATCAACGCGGTTCTGCTCCGGAGACCTTCTGTTCATCTACACTAGTATTAAAATGTATATTAAAACAGCTGCTACCCACAAAAAACATTAAAAACAAAACACTAATACCCACATCGGGTGGTCCCCGTGGGTGTCTGGGGGCCCTCCGGTGGTCCCCGTGGGTGTCTGGGGGCCCTCGGGTGGTCCCGTGGATGTCCAGGGGTCCTCAGGTTGTCCCGTGTGTCTTGGGGCCCTCGGCTGGTCCCTGCAGGTGTCTGGGGCCCTCGGGTGGTCCCAGTGGGTGTCCGGGTGTCATTAGGTGGTCCCCGTGGGTGTCCTCGGGTCCTCGAGTGGTCCCCGTGGGTCCCTGCTGGCCTGCGGTATCAATCCTGTGGCAAAAAACAAATGTGGAATACATTGAAATAAATACACCTTCCTCTCACCCCCCCCCCCCCAACACATACAGTACAGTAATGGTCAAAATTACTATTATCCACATATGGATAATAGTGCATTTGCCCATTATAAAATCAAACATTAGCCAGTCAGCATAAATAAAGTAAATAAAACGTACAACCTACCCCTGCCATCATGAAGGGCGTCCTCGTCAGCATACTGATGGTCCATTTCCTCCGATGTCAGCAAGAGTACCTGAAAAAATACTATCTAATGGCCCCTAACATCTTAATCACCTTAGCGGTTAATAACCGCTATAGTAATTAAGGTGTTAACCACCATCCCCCGCTACCCAACCGGGAGGCCTAACCACCCACCCCGGAACCACTATACCCACCATGTACCTATTAATTGGCACAGTGGTATATCATACCCATATAATATGGGCATGATAAGCCACTACAGCAGTCAATGGTCAACCTAATACAAATAATTAAGACCAAAAATACACAATAATCAAAGAAATGGGTATCAGCTCGGAAGACACCAGGCATCAATCTGATGCAGGAAAAAAGCATTTTTTTTTAAAGGCTCTTGTCTCGCCGCCTCTCTGCAGCTTCTTCCTAGCCCCACAAATACTCTCCAAACCACAGGGGAGCAGTGGTGAAAGCCATGCAATAAAGAAAATCGCATCACAAAAATAATAATAAAAAAAGAATAGGAGCAAGAATATTAAAGCAGAAATCCAAACAGTGGCAATGTTGCCTCTGGATGGTATGATGCATGTAGTCCCTTTGATCTCAAAGACAGAAAGGCAGAACCATGGTGCAGATCAACTTAAAAAATAAATTTATAAGACAAACGCACAAATGGAGGCTTACACTTTGTAGTGATCAAAAGCCGGGGTATAACAGGCTATGTTTCTATGCAGTCAGTCGCGATCTCACCGCTATCACGTCTCACCAAGCCTCAGGAAGAAGCTGTTAACCCATGCAGTGAAACGCGTAGAGAGTGGCTCACTGCGTTATCCGAAGAGAGGACAGAGGAGCACCGGCTGCCATACACTGGTTGACTTACTGTAAGGCCGCTACCCAAGGCACCCGCTGCGGCTCTTACCTCCGCTGTCGGGACGTGCGGCACCCGGTCACGTGGTCCCCCTTCTCTCCCGTCTCTTTCTGCAGCTCCTGCTGCCCATGTGCGCCGCCATGGTAGACCCGCGCGCGCGCCTACAGTGCCTGCTTTTCCTCCCAGCAAACTCAACCCGCCACTTCCGTCGCGCGCGCGCGCTACTATGTCCATCTCCACTGCCGCCAATATATTTGTTCCGTTCCCACCTGTCCTGCATCCTGCCTCAGCCTATCAGCGCTCTTCGTCCATCTGACATCACCGCTGGAGGTTCTCATTGGTTCCTGTCAGTATATAGTGCTACCAGCCCAGAGCTGATTGCTGAGCATAGTCAGTCTCTAGTTGTGCTTGCTACAAGCTACTTCGCAGTCTGCTCTTGTCTTCCGTTACAGACCCTAGCTTGAACCTGGACTCCCGATCTCTGGCACCCTCGAACCCCGGCTCGCCCTACGGACTTCTACCTTCTCCTCGACTTTGGCTTTGGACACTGGCTACTCTTGATCTCTTCAACCCCGGATCTGGCAAGTACCTCTACCACTCTACACTCTCCTGTCCCGAACCAGGCTATCTACACGACTCTGCTAACCGGACCCGCTCACGCGGCTGTAGGGTGGTGGTTTTCCTGTATCCCCACCTCGGCCTCGCGGTCCAGTTCGGTTTGTGGTGAGCACTCCTATATTCCCGTGACATTATGCTCAGCCCAACAGACCTGGATTCCGCCGAGGTGGGTCGACGCTTAAGCGAACACGATGGCCTGTTCAAGGAAGTAGAGACTTGTCTCTCCCAAAATAACCAGCGTATGGAACTGCTCCAAAACTCCCTGGGTACCATTTCAGAGCAACTCAAATCCCTTCTGTCCTCTCCTGAGACGGCTGCCGCTCCTCCTGCTCCTATCTTCTCTCCGCCGGCACCTCTGTCTCATCCTCCGGAACCTCGTCTACCTTCTCCCAATCGCTATTCGGGAGAGCCTTCAGCATGTCGTGGCTTCCTGGGGCAGTGTTCCGTCCAATTTGAGCTTCTACCCTCTCACTTCCCTACTTCTCGTTCAAAGGTCGCGTACATTTACTCGCTGCTCACCGATGACGCCCTGGCCTGGGCTACACCCATATGGGAGCATCACCCGGATCTGACTTCCAGCCTGGACCGGTTCTGTGCTGAATTCCGGAAGGTGTTCGATACACCAGGTAGGAGGGTAACTGCCGCTTCTTCTCTCCTCAATGTTTCGCAGGGAGATCGCTCGGTGGCTCGCTATGCACTGGAGTTCGCACTATTTCGGCAGAAACAAGGTGGAATGATGAAGCACTCACCGCAGTGTTTTGGCAGGGTTTGAATGACTCCCTCAAGGACGAGCTGGCCACTCTGGAGCGCCCTACATCTTTGGAGGAACTCATTGCGCTCTGTATCCATATGGACCAGCGGCTCCAGGAGCGAAGAGCAGAGAAGGGAAAGCGCCAAAAAGGTACTCAACCCACCTTCTCCTCACATACAGCTCCAGGGGAGCCCGTAGCCGTATCCTCCGAAGAACTCATGCAGCTGGGTGGAACTCGCCTTTCATTAACGGAAAGACTACGTCGCCGTCGGGCGGGACTCTGCCTTTACTGCGGAAATAGTGGACACCTGGTGAGTATCTGTCCTTCCAAGTCGGGAAACGCCAGCCCCCAGTGAATACTGGGAGAACTACACTGGGCACGGTCACCTCTCCTTCCTCTCCCAAACTACCATCCAAGATACTTCTTCCTATAACCCTATCAGGGGACTTTGGGGACATCACCACGAGGGCCTTCCTAGACTCCGGTTCTGGTGGGAATTTTGTCGATCAATCTTTTGCGGAGAAGAACCAGATTCCTCTGGTAGCCAAGGATTGGCCCGTAGGCCTAGAAGCCATTGACGGTAGGCCTTTGCAACCCGCATTTATTTCACATCAGACCATTCCCCTCCGTCTTAAGATGACAGGACACCATTCCGAACAAATTCAGTTGGATGCCATCCACACGCCGGCAGTAGACGTGATATTAGGTCTTCCCTGGCTCCAGCACCATAATCGCCAGATCGACTGGCTCCAGTCACAACCCCTCACCTGGAGAGATCGGTGTCAAGACATTTGTCTGGTTTCGGCTAAAGCCCTAGTAGGTGCCACACATCCGGAATCCAAGAATCTCCTCCTTCCGGACGCTTACTGGGAGTTCAGAGATGTCTTCGACAAAATTCAGGCGGAGGAATTACCACCCCATCGCGCCTACGATTGCCCGATCGACCTTCTTCCTGGCGCAATTCCCCCCAGAGGTTGTACCTACCCGCTTCCCACCTCCCCCGAGACCAAGGCGATGAAACTTTACATACAGGAGAACCTCCAGAGAGGTTTCATTCGTAAATCTTCTTCTCCGGCAGGAGCAGGCTTCTTTCTTGTAAAGAAAAAGGACGTCACACTTCGTCCTTGCATTGATTATCGTGGTCTCAACAAGGTGACTGTCAAGAATCGGTATCCTCTTCCCTTGATTGCCGAACTTTTCGACAGGTTACAAGGCGCCACTATCTTCTCCAAGCTGGATCTTCGTGGAGCCTACAATCTGGTTCGGATTTGTAAGGGAGATGAGTGGAAGACGGCCTTCAACACGCGGGATGGGCACTATGAGTACCTCGTGATGCCCTTTGGTCTCTGTAACGCGCCAGCCGTCTTCCAGGATTTCGTTAATGACGTCTTCAGAGATCTGCTGGATCAACACGTAGTGGTCTATCTAGACGACATTCTTATATTCTCGCAGAATCCCCTGGAACATACTCGGCACGTCAAACAAGTACTTCAGAGGTTACGGGAGAACCGATTGTTCGCCAAACTTGAAAAATGCCAGTTCCACCAGTCATCCACGTCATTTTTGGGTTACATAATCTCTGACACAGGACTCTCGATGGATCCTACCAAGGTGGAAGCTGTCTTGAATTGGCCCCGTCCCCTCTCTCTGAAAGCGGTACAGAGGTTCTTAGGTTTTGCCAACTATTACCGCAGGTTCATAAAGAATTTCTCCACGCTGGTCGCACCCATCACAGCTCTCACTCAGAAGAACGCCAATCCCGCACTGTGGTCCCCCGAGGCCATCATGGCTTTTCAGGTTCTCAAGGAAGCCTTTGTCACAGCACCCATCTTGGTGCATCCTGATCCAGCACAACCCTTCACTCTCGAGGTGGATGCTTCGGACATAGGGGCAGGGGCGATCTTATCCCAAAGGAAGAACCCACAGGCCAGACTGCATCCCTGTGCATTCTTTTCTAAAAAATTCTCCGCAGCAGAACGGAATTATGACGTGGGTAACCGTGAGCTCCTCGCGATCAAGATGGCTTTGGAGGAGTGGCGGCATCTATTGGAAGGCGCTGAATACCCCGTCACCATCTTTACGGAC
This sequence comes from Ascaphus truei, assembly GCF_040206685.1. Lineage (NCBI taxonomy): Eukaryota > Metazoa > Chordata > Amphibia > Anura > Ascaphidae > Ascaphus > Ascaphus truei. The sequence goes on along the minus strand of NC_134489.1, from coordinate 82,949,087 downwards.
CATAAAAACCTCTTATATATTGAGACTGCCCACCGTCTGAGTGCTCGGCAGCCACGCTGGTCCCTCTTCTTCACCCGATTCAACTTCCTTATTTCATATCTTCCGGGTTCTAAAAACACTAAAGCTGACGCACTGTCTCGTCAATTCTCTGTAGAGGACAAAACCGAAGATCCTCAAGAGACTATCCTTCCTCCGAAATGTGTCCTGTCTGCCAGTACCTTTGACGCACTGTCGGAGATCACCAAGGTTCAAGATCAAAACCCTCAGGGTCTCAGGGTGCTAGTTGGACGACTTTTCACACCCCCTACCCTCCGCCAGAAGGTAATGCAATGGGGGCACGCCGCTAAAACGGCAGGTCATCCAGGGATCAAAAGGACTATTGACCTCTTGCAACGAACCTTTTGGTGGCCAGGCATGCGCAAGGACATTCAACATTTCGTCTCAGCATGTTCCACCTGCGCACAGAACAAGACTCCACGGAATAAACCTCCAGGACTCCTGCAAACCCTCCCTATTCCCGATCGTCCATGGGAACATCTCTCGATGGACTTTATTGTCGACCTCCCCAAATCCAAGGGTATGGACACTATACTAGTAGTGATCGACCGCTTTTCAAAACAAGCGCATTTTATCCCACTCAAAGGTCTACCCAGTGCTCCTAAACTTGCCGAGGTATTTGTCAAGGTGGTCTTCAGGCTCCATGGATCACCTCAGACCATAGTTTCCGATCGGGGATCGCAATTTGTTTCGAGATTCTGGAGGGCCTTCTGTAAGAAACTTAACGTGGCGCTTCACTTCTCTGGATACCACCCACAGACCAATGGTCAAACTGAACAAACCAATCAGTCACTGGAGCAGTTCCTTCGTTGTTTCATATCGGACTCTCAGGACAATTGGCTCGACCTGCTCCCTTGGGCAGAATTCACTCACAATAATCTCAGGAATGAGTCCACACTACAGTCTCCATTCTTTTCTAATTTTGGCTTTCATCCCTCCATCCTCCCTCAGTCTGGGCCGAGTACAGGAGTTCCAGCCGCAGAAGAAAGGATTCGGGATCTTCAAGCTTCCTGGTCTAAGATTCAGGATAATCTCAAGCGGGCCACGGCTATGCAGAAAAGGCAGGCTGATCGACATCGTCGGAGACCACCCAATTATACCCCAGGTCAGAAAGTATGGCTATCTACTAAGAACATACGCTTGAAAGTCACATCCCCAAAGCTGGCTCCCCGATTTATCGGTCCATTCTCTATATTGGAGAAGATCAATCCGGTTACCTACCGACTCAAACTACCTGCTACTATGAAGATTCCCTCTGCCTTTCATTGTTCTCTGTTAAAAACGTTTGTACCCAATCCTCAGATCCAACACAAAGAACCTTCCCCCAGACTTGACAATGGACAAGAAGAGTTTGAGGTACAATCCATCCTAGATTCTCGTATCTCAAGAGGAGGGCTCCAGTATTTGGTGCATTGGAGAGGTTTTGGACCCGAAGAAAGGGCATGGATTCCGCAAGTCCAGGTACACGCTCCCAGGCTGGTCTGGGCATTTCATCTCAAATTTCCACTAAAACCTGGTAAGGATCGTCCGGAGTCCGACCCTGAAGGGGGGGGTACTGTAAGGCCGCTACCCACGGCGCCCGCTGCGGCTCTTACCTCCGCTGTCGGGACGCGCAGCACCCGGTCACGTGGTCCCCCTTCTCTCCCGTCTCTTCCTGCAGCTCCTGCTGCCCATGCGCGCCGCCGTGGTAGACCCTGCTTTTCCTCCCAGCAAACTCAACCCGCCCCTTCCGTCGTGCGCGCGCGCTACTATGTCCATCTCCACTGCCGCCAATGTATTTGTTCCGTTCCCACCTGTCCTGCATCCTGCCTCAGCCTATCAGCGCTCTACGTCCATCTGACATCACCGCTGGAGGTTCTCATTGGTTCCTGTCAGTATATAGTGCTACCAGCCCAGAGCTGATTGCTGAGCATAGTCAGTCTCTAGTTGTGCTTGCTACAAGCTACTTCGCAGTCTGCTCTTGTCTTCCGTTACAGACCCTAGCTTGAACCTGGACTCCCAATCTCTGGCACCCTCGAACCCCGGCTCGCCCTACGGACTTCTACCTTCTCCTCTCCTCGACTTTGGCTTTGGACACTGACTACTCTTGATCTCTCCAACCCCGGATCTGGCAAGTACCTCTACCACTCTACACTCTCCTGTCCCGAACCAGGCTATCTACACGACTCTGCTAACCGGACCCGCTCACGCGGCTGTAGGGCTGTGGTTTTCCTGTATCCCCACCTCGGCCTCGCGGTCCAGTCCGGTTTGTGGTGAGCACTCCTATATTCCCGTGACACTTACACGGAAGGATGAATGAACATGACCGGAAGTGACGTCGGAGGGTGACGATGTGGAGACCTGGCATGGCTTGTGGTGTCTGGGGCACGCGGTGGTCACGGACATCATGGTGAAATGTCCAGCAGTGGAACGCCGGCGGCGTTTTGGTCGCAACCAAACATCCTAGACCAAACCAGTCTGGTCCTCTCTGGGATCCTGGCAGGCCACCCGACCCCCTCGTCACCTGGTTCTCCTCTTGCTAAAGGCTCTGACACCCTGCTTGCTTCATGGCGCAGAATATTGTAGGAGGCCTCATGCACCAACCTGTGTGATGCACCGGTTCCGCACCACGTGGTCCCACCGAGGATGAGGCTGAAGCTCTTATGTGCATAATTTGGGTAGGTTCTGCTATACTCCAAATGTTATCTGCACCATGAACGTGGATTAGACATCCCAATGTATCCTCCCTCTTTCCTAAAAATGAACTTGACCTTTACCATAATTTACCTGGCGAGCTACATTGTTTGCGCTACAAACAAAAGTGTGTATTCCAAAGCGAATGGCCATAGTGAACACGGGTTTGCACGTGCACGTGAGATACAAGGATACCAAAAGCAGAGGATACAAACTTGTTTGCTATTGGAGCGAGACAGCCTGGTCATGTGAGCGGCTAAAAGCCAATGAAAATTTAGTAAGCTATTCTGCCTGGATACTGTTCAAATTACTTTTTGTCAGTTGAGTTGTGAGTTGTGCTTGCTGTGAGAATATGGAAAATGGAAAAAATTTGAAAATCTATTGAAAATTTGATTTCTGAGGTTTACAAACGTGAACTTTTAATTCATACCATGACAGAATTATCAATGATAATTTATGGAGTGAAATTTCTGATGTATTGTCCATTACTTGTATATAATTGTAAGTTATTTAAGAAAAATTGTAGTGCACAATGGTTATTTCAATGCATCACATTTTATAAAAATTTTTTTTAACAAGGCATGTTTTCATGCACGACAGTGTATATACAGTATATGCTTGCAGAATACTTCTGTAAATTGCATGGCATTATACATTTTATTATTTGCTAAAGGCGTGTTCTCATGCATGACATAGTGTATATATATTTCTGCAAACTCCTTCAGTTATTGCATGTTATTATACATTTTATTATTTGCTAAAGGTGTGTTCTCGTGCATGGCACTTCCTTGACACACTCCCTGCCCCCCCGCATCATGACCACGCCCACCCCCTCACTCACTTTCCATAAACCTACAGTCCACACATCACCGAGAGGAAAGCTTGCGCGAGGCAAGTAGCACTGTAGCGCTCTTGCTCGCTTTCTCTATGGACAAATCCTCAGGGGCTCACACCCTCCCTCAATTGACAGGGGGCTATTTAAATAGGAATGAGGGGAACCAAGAAGTCAGCAGGTGGTCTAATGGGCAGGGTCCTCCTCTTGCCGCATGTATTGCCCCTGATCAGCTCTTCCTTCCGGTGTGGCCCGCCGACGCTGCAGGCTCAGCCTCCTTTGCTCCTTGCCATGCAAGGGGCCTAACACACCCAAAGGTGCACCCCTCTGGCTCCCCACGTGGTCCAGAAGAAGGATCTGATGCCTTGCTTCCGCCAGCTCCACTGATAACTTCAATGAGCTACCGCTGCTACTAGTCCTCGACCCTGGAGCGGCCTCAGACTGCAGCAGGCGAAATGGTTACTGCACACAGGATCAGAACGGGACCCGACATCCTTAAAACTAAGTGAGGGTTGCGGAATGATTTCCCACCCCTCAGCGCGTGGGCCCATATCTCTTACCCCCCAGACAGACCTCTCCACCCTGTGATGCATCACAAGGTAAGAGGGGGGAAGAGATGAGGGTGAGCCTGCGGCTTGATGCTGCACGTCACTCTGGCTCCGAGCTTTTCTTCCTCTGTGGTTTTGATTAATTGTATTCTTCTTAAATTGTCATACTGTGTGTCTCATTTTAATTCAGAGGGCACAAGAACATCATGTTCCAAATGTACTTCCCCAACATTCTAGGATTCTACAAAGCTAACATCTCACATCATCAAAGAAAGACACCAGCCATCACTGAAGCACGACACATTGTCCAAATTATCACTGTTCATGACAGTCATGAGTATTCTGAAACCTCAGGGAGATTGAATAAAATGTAAATGAGTCTTCTTGTAAATTTCCATTTAGTATATTGAATAATTTGTTTTTATTATATGCATCTCTACATTTCATTTGTCAATTAATAAGCATCAGTTGTTATTACATTTTCTTATGCTAAATCTATTACATTTTGTAGGTGTAAGAGTAAACCAAGATTTTTTTCCGGGTTGTTTATCAAAGTCTGCTGTAAAAGGAAGGCTTTCAAGAATCCCCAATCTTTTTTCCTGGGATAGGAAAAATGGCTAGGAACAACGTCTTTGTTAGTGAAACAGGCAGCAATAACAACATCACAATAGCACATTACTGTTAATAAATGTTCCACTAATGTTAATGATTGCTGGCAATATATTCATGGACGGGCTAGACATCACCAGTTTTAGTAAGATTTTATTAATTTGGCTCTGCCTCAGGCAAGGATGTGGAGCAATAATAATAATGTATTATTTGTTATATTTCCTTAGGTCATCGAACATTGTTCATTGGAGTGCATGTACCTCTTGGAGGGAGGAAAAGTCACCGCCGTCACAGACATCGTGGACACAAACAGAAGAAAAAAGACAGGGAACGTGAGTCAGGATTAGAAGATGGACGGGAATCTCCTATGTACGGTAAGATTTGACTCCCCTTTCAAATATTAAATATATGTGCAGGGCCAACGCAAAGTGGTTTGTAAAACCATGCAAGAACTTGATTATTGAATTCACCATTGGGTAATCAATCTAACTGAATGTATTTCTGGCTGAATCAATCAATTGTATAAATTATTTATTTATTGAATGACTAATGTGCCTTGTGAAGGTTAGGTAGTACAGTATCAACATTTTACTGCTAAATGTTAGATAAACACAATGAATAATGTGCAATAATCTTAACACATCTTGGGTTTATTTTCAGGATAAGAAAAATCTGATATAAACACTTGACATCTCATGTACTCTTTTAGCCTTAGGTCTCTTTGCTGTAAGCAGCTCCATAAATTAAATGACTGAAGCAAAATCAATGTATAATGTCCACAGTACACAGCACTTTTATTTAGACAAACAACAGCACTTCAACAAATAACCATGTATTGGACTGGTAACATATTAAAGTGATTTGTCTAAACGTTGTTAACCAATATGCATCATGCAGCATAGTAATCCAACAGCAGAGAACCACATATACAGTATGCCCTATTCTTATATTATAGAATTTGAAGTTTAATTGAGTTGATTGTTCATATATGTGCAGTTAAAAAAGGTTTGTTAAATGACTGTGCAACATTTGAATAAGCCAGTTAACCTACAGTAATAGTTGAATGCTCTGCTGTCCATGGCACCATTTGCTATTAACATTTTTGAACTGATTGCAGAATTAAGTGTAATTTCCTAGTACTATGAAGAGGCAGAACAGGGGCTGACATGGTGAGACAGTCAGGAACAAACACAATAAACAGGGTAGAACATAAAGTATTTATTGGACTAGACAACGAAATAAGCAACATTTAGAAGAAGCATTTTCCTTAACTCTAAAGCATGCTCTATATCCATCTATCAATCCATCCATCCATCCATCTGGAAAATACCATTTAGTAACTAAAGTCATCCCTTTAAAAACTAAACATGAAGAGAAGAGTAAACAGTATGTTTATATTTTTATAGAAAGATCCACAATATTGAAAGACTAGGTTTGGCAATCAATGGGTCTTTTATATATTTAAATAATTTTGAGTTCCTGTGTGATTTTAATATGTGAATTATCGCTAATGGGGGTATAAGATCAAGAGGTTAATCAACCAACAAATCACAAATGATACCATAAACAATTGTGTTTGCCATAATATATATATTATTCATATATATATACATCAAATATTAAAACAAACATGTATTCTTCAACCAAAGAATTCACGATCATATACTGTATTCAATATGAATAGTAATTAATGAGATATATATATATATATATATATATATATATATATATATATATATATATACATATATATACTGGGTCAAGGCTTACTAGTAAGAGATGCAGAATTTTGAATTTCCATTTTTTTAAAGTAAATCTGTAATGCTTAGTGCAGTTTTTCATTTTAATTATGAAGACACAGCTAGTTATATGTAGTTTGAGTTCAGTCATGTTTTCTGGTTATGTTGCAGGTAATACTTTTGACATTTTTATCCACATTAATATTAAATCATTTTTATAATTTAATCCTGTTATTTATCAACAACTTATTTGTGGCATAGTGCTATTTTAGAATCAAAACAATATTAACATTGATGCATAGATTAATATCTGCTCATGGTTCTCACTTGTGTTTCCAGACACTCCGTCACAAAGGGTCCAGTTTATTCTTGGAACAGAAGATGATGATGAAGAACATATTCCCCATGATCTCTTCACAGAGCTGGATGAAATTTGTTTACGTGACGGGGATGATGCTGAGTGGAGAGAGATGGCAAGGTGAGTCGTTTTATAGAAAAATGCACAATAAAATGTCAAATAACAAAAATCAGTCCCCACTTCCCATGGGCTTTAGTGTACATCATAACCCAATATGAAAACATCTGCAGGACAATTACTTCTTTAGATGCCCTGCAAAGAAGTTATAACAATAAAATATGCTCTGTGCATTTGAAAATTGTAGATGTTTTTATGATTACTGCACTTGTATAATCCATTTACATAGCAGGGTTTATCCTAAATAGATTGGGGTTTAGTTTTTGTCTTTAGTGTGCTTAAGCATTGCTTGTTTGGTTAGATGGCTGAAGTTTGAAGAAGATGTAGAAGATGGTGGAGAAAGATGGAGCAAACCATATGTTGCCACATTGTCACTTCATAGTTTGTTCGAGTTGAGAAGTTGTATCCTGCATGGTACTGTTCTGCTGGACATGAGAGCTAACACCTTAGAAGAAATTGCAGGTACTGTACTGTACATAGTATTGATGCTGGTATATCATTATTTATATGCAGTGTTGAATGTTACTGATACAATATGTGGGACAAATGTACAGATATGTAGATAGCATATGTATGTACAGTATATCTTTATTTATATAGCACCATTAATGTACATAGCGCTTCACAGCAGTAATACACGCGACATAATAATATAAAATAACAAATAATACAAATAACACATTGTAAATTTCCCGCTCTCCGCCTTATGGAAGCAACCCTAACCTTGGTTCTAGAGCCTCCAAGGAGGACACCTACGATCTAGTGTGCTGTGCTGGAAACAGCGGATCTGGAAGAAGTAATTAATTCAGACGCGCAAGGTTCTTTCTCAGTTACTTCTCGTTTATTGTTTCAAGTGCATAAGCTTTAATAGGCATTCGTGACGTACCCTGGAACACTCCAGTATGTATCACAAGTTTATATACATCAATAACATCTTATCTTATTGTTATGAGTCATTGTCACACATTGCTATTTAAGCAAAAACTATATGCTGGGGGGGTTAAAATGTTCTAGGAAAAGTGTCAATAGAAAGTCCTTGATACAAAAATAAAGCGCAAGCAGTTTTTCTTATAGCAATAACAAGTTGTTTACGATTATAGGCTGCTACGGCAAAATTCACTATGGTTATACTTGCAGACAAAATAGGTGATACACAAAATGGGGACCTACCCCTTGTATATTCATTAACAATCTCTCCTTTTGTCATAACATGACAACTACTATTTTTGATACTGTTGATATACTTTGTCGTACTAAACTAGTGGTGCAGGTTTTGCGGGGGTCAGAGAGAAATATATATATATAAGATGAGCAAAAAAAAAATTCTCTTAAGAACCATGGAATAAAGCTACAGTTCTACTACAATTCAAGGCCCTTTGCTTCTTGGGAAAACATCTTCTTGGAATCATGCCTGGAAATTGTTAAGATAAAAAGTTCCAAGCTTCTGCTTTTTTTTAAATTGCTGTATCTTATAAACTCACAAAATGGAGAACAGACTAGTAATTTTAACCCTTTCAATATCAACAAAATTACTATTCACACTGCTCTTCTATGACTAGCGCTAAGGGATTTCTGAGAATTGATGGGGGCTAATTTCTACTGGAAGCGACTGCACAAACATCATCCTTGCACGCATCTTTCATACTGCATTTGCTCAGAATGGCAAAACAGCAAAATGTCTGCTATGGTCAAAATGGATGACTTGTCTTTGTGGTTGAACTCCCACCTTCCTCATATCCTTATATCCAATCTTGTCAGTCCCCCCCATATCCTTAAGAGACAGTCTATTTAAAGAACAGTTAAACATTTCATTGTCCTGCAGGACCAAGAAGTTGTCCATGGTGCATGAATTCATTTCTTTCTGGGTATTATATCGGCCCAGTTGATTTCTTCTTCGGTCTCTTCTTCTGGGGGACTGCCGACATCTTTATCACAGAAAAGAGGCATAGCGTTGGTGGGGAATTGCAGCGCACTTCTGGACCAAAGTTTGCTGTATTTAACACATACATATAGAGCAATGAGTAGGACAGACACACATACAAAAACATACGCTAGTTTCGCTTCCAGAGAACCAATCCAACCACCAAGTCCCAATGAATCCCATCCCTCATCTCTACCTTTAAACACTCTTCCTAAATAACATAACCTGGTCTAGTTGCAGGGTAATTCTCTATCTATCCTTCTAATACAACGTCAATAACTTCCCTAGGGCAAACTCGTATTTCTACACCCTTCGTAAACAATTTCTCATATATGGTTCTACAAGTGTCTTATAACATATTGTCCTTTTCCTAAGGGGTTAAATGTAACTCGTGTTCTTGGGGTGCAACCTATTGGGTATAGATAGTACATTGGGTTACATTGCACATAAGATATGGGCTTTGTTTACCAGGATTCCATTATATAACAAAAAAGAGTGTGCATATATACTATACACAGAACAATAAAAACAAAATAAAAATTACTAAACAAAATATACCTGTTACTACCCTATCATCTGTGTGTGTACACTACTTACACAAACCTAATAGAATATACATTATAGTTAAAATAATAAAACCTGTAAAGAAAAAAGATTAAAAAGTTCAAAGTTCATGTTTTTGAGGCACAGACTTTTGCCTGTGTCTTTAGGCCTTTCCATCTTGGTTATGGTTTAACTTGAGGCAACTGTGGGTGGTGCTGGGATAAGTTTCACGTGCGTAACGAGGATCCAGGAATACAGCTCTGCCATTTTAACGGCTGTATTTTGTAGTGAGTAGCATTTGAAATGGCCTTTTCATCTGGGATGAAAAGCGTGCTTGTGTAGGAATTGCTTGACCATTAACCCCGTCTCGAGTAGGTGCACTTTCAAATTTGACCCATGCCTAGAGAGACTCAAAAATATATTAGTTGCATACAATACTTACTTAATTGTTTTACTAAGCAGTCATTGTGGTCATAAGACTTGGTGCCACAGCTATTGCCAAACCAAAAGAAAATGGCTAAAATGATTCTGTATAGAACTCCAAACTAAATTACTTGTAATATATATATGCCATCTAACTTCTGGGCATAGACAGCTATATGATAAACAACAATAATACCCCTCCTTTTGTTCACATCTCTGATTACATGTGAACAATATTACACAAAGGATAACAGCATTTAAAACGTAACTAAATATAGTTGCTTGATCTGTAGCAAGACTAACCAGAAACCTTTGGGTATAAAATTTACATTAAAAATCTCAAAACACTACTGAATATAAATATAATCTGATATTTTCTTCTGACAGATACCTTAAAAACACAAAATAACATCTGGTTTGCTGAGAGAATAACCTGTAACATAAAAATTATAGACACAGATTTAAAGACAGTCCATTTCTAGGATTGCAACAAACTTGAGATAACTTTCTGGGCATCCTGCCAAAACCTTGGAACAAAACAGATAATAAAAAAAAATAATGTTACTGAAGTTTAACATACACTGCAATATAATTTGGGACAGCTTAAAAATAAAGCTCCTTACACGGCCCGATACAGGATAAAATGTGACGTATTCAAAAATTAAAACTGGATTTTTGTTAAACAGAAAATTATAGGCTTAACATATACTTTAAACAGTTTATAGTTACTTGTTACACAGAAAAAGAAACAAAAAATAATACAAACAAAAAATAATACAAACAAAAATTACCAAAACAAGGCAATGCAAAACTGTTTGATCCTGCCTGCAAACTATATTAATAAAAATGTCCCTTTCTTTTATTATCATATCCTAAACTACAGTTAAACCTAATTTGTAGCTACAGAGCTTCAGTTAACTTTTCTGTCTAAAATGTAAATGTGTCTCTGCACATTCTTTATTATTTGAGAAGGGGGGCTGTCTGGGCTGCTATCCTGATTCTCTCCTTTCTTGAGATGGAAATAGATAAGTTGGAAAAGGATGTCTTTCTGGTTTTAAGAAATCTTCGTCTGGCCAGAACGAATAAATCCTTAAAATATACCAGTGACCAGGCTTAATTATAAACAATGGTAAAAATCAAAAGATTTTTCCACATTTGCCCATTCTTTGTCCATCTCTCAATAACCAGCCAAACTCTCCCTTGCCCAGTGTTGATAAGTTTGGCTTTAGTGGGGGTGTACACCTTTAAAAATTAAACTTCAACTTAAAAAATTAATTATTCTTATTTTTGTAAGACCTTGCAAGTTTTCGGGATGGTAGTTGGTATACATATAATAAGCCGGTGTAACCATGATTCAACTCTCACATGGGATTCATTCAGGTAAAATTCATGAAACACACAGGGATTACTCAATCAAATAACCTTTTTACCATATTTATACCTGAAAATCTAAAAAAAAACATTCTGGGGAAATATCTAATTTTCCTACCTTAAACTTACACCTAAAACATATTTTCTACTGAGATTTACAATACTTGAGAAAACCTGAGATTCTCAATCCCGGCGGGGAAGACCCATCTTAATTTAGACAAAAACCATCTACTAAAAATATATATATATATTTTTTTAAATCGATAGACTATAACCTTGTTTTCTTTGGTTCCCTTTCTTAGGGGCTGCACTGCAATTACTGGCAAAATGCCCTGTCTCTTTTACAATTATAACACTTACTGTCCTGTCTTTTAATCATCTGACCCCTCTTGGGTCCTATATTTCACTTCCAGAGCCTTTGTTTTCTTAGCTTCCCTGCTCATTTGCTTTCTCTACCACAGTAGCAATTTCTGACAGTCTTTAATGCTTCCAACCAATACACTTCCTCTACTCTCATCCCAATTTCTGCATGTAAACCTTTCACAAAAGCCGCCACTATAAGTGGTCTTGCGCTCGTCTCTACTTCCTCAATACCTCCATATGCCTATATTATTTGCAATAATATATCGGCAAATTCACTTGCTCTTACCTCCTTATTCACTTGCTGTTCTTCCTTATTTACTTGCTGTTTCTTCCTTATTCACTTGCGTTATGTTAAAAGTAAATGCAGCAGTTATTCTTATACTTTATTTTGTCTGGCTTACTTCCAGACAACATTTTACTTGTTATTACCCATGATTAGCTTATAAAGGAAACTTATCTTAATACAATATAACCTTATCTAAATATCCGTGATATAGGGTCTCAATAGACAGCCCAGTATACAGACAGGACTTTATACTTTAACCCCCTGTTTTACAGTGGGGACTTTCCCATTATACAGGCAGGACTCTTTACCTTCTGTTGTTTTTTTTTTTTTAAATAAATATTTAAATATTTTAGATTGAAAGCAATGAAATGTAGATTTCAAAATTTGACAGCAGATAGGAATCACTTGGCCAGCATTGTCTGCCCATTTTCCTTTTTTTTAAAAAATCAGTCGGGACTTTTAACCCGCTTTAAAATTGGACCCCAATTGGGGTACCCTTTTTTCTGACTTTTATCCCCTTTGTCATTTCTACTAGGATTGGACCCTATATCTTAGCAAATTCTAACAAGCGGCACAGCGTTATTTACATGCTATTGATACAAGCCTTATGCACTTTAAGGCACACAACTATAGTTTCCTCAGACACAATAGATAGTTTTTATTATTATTATTATTATTTCAGTCGGGGACTCCAACGCGGACTCACTATATGAGACTCCTTACTCATATAAGCCTATCTTAACTCTTAACCAGGAGGTATAACTAAATTTGGGTCGTTTTGGATTCAGGGACACCGGGAGTTTATACGGACAAAATAATATCACGTACTTACCCCAATGGCACTGAATCCCACATCTGACACCATCTGTAAATTTCCGCTCTCCGCCTTATGGAAGCGACCCTCTCATTGGTTCAAGAGCCTCCCAGGAGGACACCTACGATCTAGTGTGCTATGCTGGAAACAACGGATCCGGAAGAAGTAATTAATTCGGACACGCAAGGTTCTTTCTCAGTTACTTCTCGTTTATTGTTTCAAGTGCATAAGCTTTTATAGGCATTCGTGACGTACCCTGGAATACTCCAGTATGTATCACAAGTTTACATACGTCAATAACATCTTATCTTATTGTTATGAGTCATTGTCACACATTGCTATTTAAGCAAAAACTATATGCTGGGGGGGGGGGTTTAAAATGTTCTAGGAAAAGTGTCAACAGAAAATCTTTGATACAAAAATAAAGCGCAAGCAGTTTTTCTTATAGCAATAACAAGTTGTTTATGATTTTAGGCTGCTACGGCAAAATTCATTATGGTTATACTTGCAGACCAAATAGGTGATACACAAAATGGGGACCTACCCCTGTATATTCATTAACACACATAATGGGAAGAAGTGCTTCAGACATAAAAGTAGCATTTAATGAAAGGAGTCCCTGCCCCGAACAGCTTATAATCTAATTGGTAAGTAGGAAGAAACCGAACAGAGACAGTAGGAAGGTGTTCTGGTAAGTGCATCTGCAAGGGGCCAAGGTCAATGTATGATGTGTATAGTATCAGCCACGGAGCTACTCATATGCTTTGTTAAGGAGGTGGGTTTTAAGATGGGTCTTAAAGGTGGAGAGAGAGGGTACTAGTCGGATATTGAAGGAAAAGGCATTCCAGAGGTGTGGGGCAGTCAGTGAGAAAGGTTTAAGGCAGGAGATGGCTCTAGACACAAAAGGGGTAGAAAGAAGTCATCCTTGAGCAGAACACAAGAGTTGGGATGGTGTATAGTGAGAAATTAGGGCTATTTAAATATATGTTTGCTAAAGTTTATTGTGATATTCCACTACTAACCATAAAACATATTTCCTTGGACACATTCTTGGAAATAGGTAACCCTTGGGATTTGTGTGTAAATGTAATGTTTCCATTAGATCTGAAGCCATTTGGTATTTCTATGGTCATTTCTTTGTTTATTTTTGCAGCAGTCCACTTCTCTAGTTGGCACTGCTGCTTTAAGAAAACACTGACTGTTAACATGTTATTGTATGCGACTGTGTCATTGAAAATCATTTAGGGCAGATGGATGGAAGATTTGAGACTGAGTTGACAAACACGCTTCTCTTACTCTGTTTCTTAAGCAAAATAGCTAACTAAGAATTAAGATAACAGTAGTATAATTATTTATGTGTTTTCTCGTGACATTATAAAAGAATGTGGAAAAGAGGGCTTTGTGTAAAATGATAGATTTTTACCCAAAAAAAGAATAGAGAAAATTGTACTTTATTTACAAACCATGTAGAATATGTTTGGTTTTTCAAAACTAAATCGACAGATGTTACTTTACATTTACGCTCCCCCCCCAAGCTTCTAATTTCCACAGTGTAGCTTACATTTGTAGCCCCCTTTCCCCTGTGCCTAGGGCAACTACTGGTACCGATGATACCTGGTTGGCTAACAGGAGGCCTGATCCTCCGCTAAAGGGAGCCTGGGGTGACCTAAAATACAGCACCTCCACCTGTGAAGGATCCGCACACAGTGAGATAACCCCGCCCAAGACAATACCCCCAGTAAATACACACCAGGTTATGATATAACATTATTTACTAACACGTACTTGTAATAACAGATCACAATATATGTACATATATACCCGGGAGTATCCTCACAGTACTTGGGGTGCAGGGGCACCACTGTCCCAGTGTCCAACACGTTGATTGTCAATTCCACCCAAGTGTGTGACCGCGCTGCCCACAGTAGATTGTTGGTGCACTTGTAGATATACCTGCCGGGTGCACTCGGGCCGCCGCGGATTCTCCGGAGCACCCGGGCGCTCCCTGCACCGCCTGCCTCCCATTGCAACTTCCTTGAGCAGCCGGAACCTCCCCCATCCAGAGTGGAAGTAAACGGGAAAACAAGGGGGCCAGAGGGGACCTGGCTACACATTTTTTTATAGATACCAAGTATAGAAGCCCCAGAGAGATTAATTACGTGTCAGGTAACCAAAATTAATTTGCATTTATTGAAAAACTGGACCATGTTGTTTCCTCCTCTCCTTGGCCCCACACCCAAGCTCCTAACACCTCCTCTTGATTATTTATTTATTTATTTATTTATTTTATTTATTTATTTATTTATAAAATATTTTACCAGGAAGTAATACATTGAGAGTTACCTCTCGTTTTCAAGTATGTCCTGGGCACAGAGTAAAACAAATAATACATGGTTACAAATACAGTTACATAAATGAACAAGGTATACATTTATATACAAGACATTGCATGCACAGTTAAAGAAAATATATATTATGAGCTTATGAAACAGTTACAGACCAGATTAAAGTGTGAGACAGCCTTAGATTTGAAAGAACTTAAGCTGGTGGTGGATATGAGAGTCTCTGGTAGGTTGTTCCAGTTTTGGGGTGCACGGAAGGAGAAGGAGGAACGTCCGGATACTTTGTTGAGTCTTGGGACCATGAATAGTCTTTTGGAGTCTGATCTCAGGTGATAGGTACTGCATGTGGTAGGGGTGAGGAGCTTGTTCAGGTAGCTGGGTAGCTTGCCCAGAAAGTATTTGAGGGTGAGACAGGAAAGGTGAACTTTGCGCCTAGACTCTAGTGATGACCAATCTAGTTCTTTGAGCATTTCGCAGTGATGTGTGTTGTAGTTGCATTGGAGAACAAAACGACAAATTGAATTGTAGAGGGTGTCAAGTTTGCTAAGGTGGGTTTGAGGAGCCGAGCCATATACTATGTCTCCATAGTCAATAATTGGCATTAGCATCTGCTGTGCAATACGCTTTCTGACCAGGAGACTTAGGGAGGATTTGTTCCTGTAAAGTACCCCTAGTTTGGCATAGGTCTTGGTTGTCAGGGTATCAATGTGCATCCCGAATGTTAAGTGGGAGTCAAACCATAAGCCCAGGTATTTAAAACTAGTGACAGGTGTTAGGGTGGTTTTAGCGTTGGTTCTAATCAGGAGCTCAGTCACTGGAAGCTTTACAAATTTAGTCTTGGTCCCAAATACCATTGTTACAGTCTTGTCAGTGTTTAAAAACAGTTTGTTTTGGGAAATCCAGTTTTCGAGTCTCAAAAAGTCAGACTGAAGTATGTGTTGAAGGTCAGAGAGGCTATGGCTGTGTGCATACAGGATTGTGTCATCTGCATACATGTGTATTGAGGCTTCCTTACAAGCTGTGGGAAGATCATTAATGAACACTGAGAAGAGTAGGGGCCCCAGAACAGAGCCTTGCGGGACACCACAGGTGATATCCAGGGGGTTGGAGTTAGAGCCTGAGATGGACACATGTTGGGATCTTCCTGATAGGTAGGACTGAAACCAGTTTAAAGCATGTTTCCCTATTCCAGAGCTCTGGAGTTTGTTAAGCAGGATAGCATGATCAACTGTGTCAAAAGCCTTTGCAAAATCTAGGAATACTGCACCAGTGAGTTGTCCCCGTTCCATTCCACACTGGATTTCATTGCAAACTTTTAGCAGGGTAGTTACGGTGGAGTGTTTGGGACGAAACCCAGACTGGAATTGGCTAGGGAAATTTGTCTTGGTGTAGAACTCGCTTATTTGGGAGTGGACACATTTTTCCATAACTTTGGATAGAATTGGGAGAAGTGAGATTGGCCTGTAGTTTGAGACAGTGTTTTTGTCCCCACTTTTGAAGATTGGGACAACTCTGGCAGTTTTCCAGGTCTTAGGGATGGCTACATTACCCAACTGAAGCCAATCAGGATGGAGAAAGCTGCCCAGCTCCCTAGCAACAGCCCTGCTCAGGGAAATCTCGTGGGCCTCCAAGCCGGTCAGGTCACTATTTCCAAAGAGGTAATACCGGACACATTCATGTCCAGTATTACCTCTCATTTTTTGTTTTTACTATACAGAGTATCCAAATACAGGACAGCCCAGTTCAATACTGGACATCTGGCAACCCTAACTGGCACAGTAGCACAGACTGTCACACACTGATTGTATGACATCTTGAGTCTTAGTAGTAATCATGGCATTTACATTTGGGATATTGAAAGGGGTGACATGAACATGATACAGTAGATACAATTACATATTCTTCAACCTTGTTCTAAGGCCTTGAGTAAAAACAAGCAATATGCAATCAATATATTTTATATACAAATTAGGTATTTCACATATGCTGCAAAATACACTGATTATTTATAAACACCACTGTAGTTGGTGTCACAGGAGATGTTTGAGAACCACTGATAGTGTGTGTGTGTGTGTGTGTGTGTATGTGTGTGTGTGTGTGTGTGTGTGTATGTGTATATACAGTAGAGGCAACGTTTATTCTAACATTTGCCGTAAACTAGCCGGGTTACATTCTGGGTATGTGCTGGGTATGTGCTGGGTATGTTCTGGGCTAGTTTGAGGCACGTTTAAGGCATTTCTGCATTGACTAACGACCCATAGGATTAACACAGCAGGGGTCCCTGGCAGTCCCATTCAGTTTGAATGGGACTGCCAGGGACCCCCGCTGTTAATCTGATAGGCCATTAATCAATGCAGAAATGCTGGGGCTAGTTTAAGGAAAGTTTAAGGCATGTATTCAGAATGTACCTGGGTGTTTCCTGGGTTTTTTGGGGAATTGCCACTGGTTTTTGTTCGAATAAGAGTTGCCTCTACTGTGTATATATATATATATATATATATATATATATATATATATATATATGTAGCCAGGTCATCTTTTTCCCCCTGCGACCCCCCCGGGCGCCTCCGTGGTCACGGACGCTGTCGGGTACTGCCAGCAGCAAGCGGCAGACCCGACGGCCATTCAGGAGGGTGGGGGCCGAGGAGGGAGCTCGCCGGAGTGCAGGAGATCTCCGGCGGCTCTTGCACAGGGCGCCGCCATGTTGCGCTGGTTCGCGCATGCGCAGAGAGTCCCCGGCGGCCCGAGATAGTCGCGCATGCGCAGAAGATCGCGCGAGTGTAGGAGCCAGCCAGGAGAGTAGCGCGAGAGGTAGGGAGAGATTGCGGCGGCCATTAGGGGTTAGTGTAAGCACAGGGAAGGCGCGCACGCGGCCCCAATGTTACAGTAAGGGCCTTGGGACTACAATTCCCAGGAGGCATAGGGAGACAGGCACCAGGTGCCTCATAGGAGCCAATAGGGCTGCAGGACTGCCAGGAGAACAAGTGGATACATTTGGCGGGCTTGCAGCTACGTTGTCAGTCAGAGGAAGGAGCAGTCAAGGGAAGGAGGTAGGGTACAGGAGCGAGGGACTCCCTGTACTAGGCCAGCACCCCCTTGGCCCAAGATGGCCCTGAGTCCCCCAGTAGTGTGAGTGTTGCCAGGGATAGCCCTCAGGATAGGGAACCTGTCACTTACTTTAGTTAGCAACTGGGGAACAGAAGGGAAGATAGGGACAGCTGGGGGGTTTCATAGCGGTAACCAATCCGGGGAGCCATAGCCCAGGGTCCTGTTGTGAATTAGTGGCACGAGACAGCTGGGGGGTTCATAGCGGTAACCAGTCCGGGGAGCCATAGCCCAGGGTCCGTGTTGCGAGTGGCGAGGCCACTGGGGGGGGTTTCATAGCGGTAACCAATCCGGGGAGCCATAGCCCAGGGCGGCGTTGCGCGTAGTACGAGGCAACTGGGGGGGGTTCATAGCGGTAACCAGTCCGGGGATCCATGGCCCAGGGCCCGTATTATGAGTAGGGTGGGTACAAGACCTACCTATATAGGATAGGCAACCCCGAAGGCCCTAGGAGAGTGACCCTTAAGCCACTTAAGGATGCTGTGCTATAGGGACGGCCTGTAGTGCAGGGTGTGTCACGTTGCTGTATCGTTAGAAAGGGACTCAGCGGATGCTGCGGTTCCAGTGACGGAGTTCGGACCCACGTTGAGGGTCACAGAGAATATCGCCAGGATAGGATCAGACGGATTCATCACGCGTCTGACCCTTTGTGAAGCGTTGCTGACCCGAGTACCGGAGTGCTCGGCAGGTATCTACAGTTCTAAGTGCACCACCGGGCCCTTAGCTTAATAGTGACTGCGCAGTCACCCATTGATTCTCTGCAAGAGTGCGGGACATTGGGTGGGGTTCTTTGGACACTGGGTGGGATCACCTAGTGTTGGGGAATCGTCCTGCGAGACGTCATGGTTAGTGTCTCCTCCTGAGAGGGACACAGGTTATATTATGAATGTGATGTGTCGTATTACATGTTAGTAAAGTCCTTAGTTATTATACCCCATTGTGTATGTGATCATTGTGTTTGTCCTGCGAGGATTCACTTCCCCCTCTGGTGGGAGCCATCGCAGGTGGAGGCGCTGCACCTATTGAGTAAGTGGTTACCCCTAGTATAATTGCCCCAGGTTCCCCGTGGCGGAAGCTCAGCCCTCCTGCGAGCCAACAGGTAATGCACCACACCGGTAACACTGCATGTTCTACTCACCCACACTATATATGCGATTGGGTGGGGTGGAATACCCGTTACATTTGGAGGCGCTGCTGAGATAGACCTGGGGTGCCCTGTTTGCAATTTTTCAAATTGTCCCATTCATATTTTTCATCATGGCGGTGCCGTCACCGCAAGACGTCGATGACTGGGCCTTAGCGCGGCAATTATCCCCAAGGCGCGTGTTTGTAGTGGCCGGAGTATCCCATGATACGCAATTGTCCACTATGCGCGCCCAAGTAAGAACTTGCCCGGAATTGGCCACTGCCCGGGTGACAGACTTAAGGCTGGATACTGACGGCCGGGGGATTACCTATCTCCTGTTCACCACGCATGACATATGCCTAGAGACTGTTCCCCATGTATTAACACTCCCCGAGTCTTCCGCAGGGGACTGTCTCATGATCTATGCAAAAAGCTGCAGTGTAGTTGACAGGACTGTAGTTAAAATGGAGGCTCCTGCAGCAGGGAATGCTAACAGTGAGTCCCACCTAAAATGGCGGCTCCCGCCAACTCAAGATGACACACGTGCTTCTGACTGCCAGGCTGCTCAGAAAAAGGTTACAGAAAACCATCCGGGACTGGCGGGAAAACCAGAGCCCCGCCCCCGTAATGTGAGCCACTCAGTGATAGAGCACACCCCTCCTTTAAATTCCACCAGGGGGAGTGAGCACAGTGAACAGCCATTAGACCCTTCTATTCACCAGGAGGAAGAGGAGGAGGAAGGCATTGTCGTGGACATGGAATATTTTCTTTCTGAGCAGGAAACCGAGATAGACTGTCAGGACATACACCCCAATATGTATGTGGCCTGGCGTGCGCCCGGAGTAGATTCTCTTCTCTTCATATGCTCCTGCCTGCAAGAAGCCCACGCTCAGGGAGCCAAAGTGTCTCGGTTATCCCTCGACTACAGGACCATCGAGGTGGAAGGAGAAATGGGCATACAGTGTTTTAGCCCCACTTGTAACTGTTCTAGAGAGACATTGACATGGTGGTCCTACTGTGAGTGTTGCAGTGTGCGGTTATTGAAGTCTATTGTTCCCCAGCATGCCGAACCAGCAGAGGAGACAGAGGAATCACAGCATACAGAGCCTGCTGTGGGCCCGTGTGCCCTACCACGGCCAGTCCGGCCTACAGAGGTACCATCGGTCCCAGGCTTGGGATCAGTACCTGTTGACGACGACAGGGGTGAGTTGACTGCCCCAGGGGTGTTGGGTGTGAGCCTCCAGGTGACCGCGGAGCACGATAGCTTCTTAAGTCTGGACACCTGGGCGAATGGTTCCACTCGACATCGCGTCCTGGCGGAGGTGTCCCCCCTAGAAGATAGCTGTCCTGCAGTGCGAGTGGACCAGTACCCACTGCCTATCGTTCCAGAAGAAGAGAAACCCATCGCAAGCCAGCAGAGTGGTAAGGAACCCCCTTGCTCCCCACAGGCTCCGATGGAGGTGGCCGTGCAACAGGCCAGAGTTACGGTTCCTGATCTGAGTGAGAGCCCGTGCGCTCCAACCCAAATGGTCCCAGGACTGGGATCCAACGCTCCCGAGTTTAAGGACAGCAAGTGGACTGCCCCAGAAGTACAGGAGGCAGGTCCCGAGACAGCCGAGGTGGGAACTGACAGCGTCCCCGAGGACCTGTTGGCCACCGAGAATCACCGCAGGGGTAAGGTGTCTACTCTTTACCCCCTGCCAGGTGAAGCAGAGACTTTGAGTAAAGAGACAGTGTCCAGTTCTCGCTTCTCAGTGGAAGCTGAGCACGTATGTAGGGACAAGGACTATGTGGCAAAGGAGCTGGTAGAAGTTGCCTCCTTTGCGCCCAAGAAGAAGCGGCCCATTCGTCACGTAGTGGACCGAGGGAAAGGTCCTGGCCGCCTGGCCTGCTGCTTCCAGGCCATGGATGATCAAGTAAAGGTTGGTGTGAAGGACACTGCGCTATTCCTTGCACCAGGGGGAGGAAGTAGCACTGAAGCAGTGACTGTTACGCCAGAGTGTGCTTTCCGAGAGATTCACCCCGGGGAGGCTCACGGACGCAAAAGTGAGGTACCCCCATCTGATCAGTTAGGGGCACCCCACAAATGGTCTCAGCAAGCAGCTGATACTCAGCTGGCCTCGGGTAATAGTGGGTGTGATATGCCATGTAATTTTGCATTGTGTGAAAATGTGCCATGTTTTGAGGATGTTGCAGTCGATCTGTTAAGTGTACGGGGTATGCCATGCCATTTTTCAGTGTGTAAAATTGTACCATGTTATGTCGTTCCCCAAGCGAGGGCGTTGGGTTTTTCACCAGGGGGAGAGTGTAGCCAGGTCATCTTTTTCCCCCTGCGACCCCCCCGGGCGCCTCCGTGGTCACGGACGCTGTCGGGTACTGCCAGCGGCAAGCGGCAGACCCGACGGCCATTCAGGAGGGTGGGGGCCGAGGAGGGAGCTCGCCGGAGTGCAGGAGATCTCCGGCGGCTCTTGCACAGGGCGCCGCCATGTTGCGCTGGTTCGCGCATGCGCAGAGAGTCCCCGGCGGCCCGAGATAGTCGCGCATGCGCAGAAGATCGCGCGAGTGTAGGAGCCAGCCAGGAGAGTAGCGCGAGAGGTAGGGAGAGATTGCGGCGGCCATTAGGGGTTAGTGTAAGCACAGGGAAGGCGCGCACGCGGCCCCAATGTTACAGTAAGGGCCTTGGGACTACAATTCCCAGGAGGCATAGGGAGACAGGCACCAGGTGCCTCATAGGAGCCAATAGGGCTGCAGGACTGCCAGGAGAACAAGTGGATACATTTGGCGGGCTTGCAGCTACGTTGTCAGTCAGAGGAAGGAGCAGTCAAGGGAAGGAGGTAGGGTACAGGAGCGAGGGACTCCCTGTACTAGGCCAGCACCCCCTTGGCCCAAGATGGCCCTGAGTCCCCCAGTAGTGTGAGTGTTGCCAGGGATAGCCCTCAGGATAGGGAACCTGTCACTTACTTTAGTTAGCAACTGGGGAACAGAAGGGAAGATAGGGACAGCTGGGGGGTTTCATAGCGGTAACCAATCCGGGGAGCCATAGCCCAGGGTCCTGTTGTGAATTAGTGGCACGAGACAGCTGGGGGGTTCATAGCGGTAACCAGTCCGGGGAGCCATAGCCCAGGGTCCGTGTTGCGAGTGGCGAGGCCACTGGGGGGGTTTCATAGCGGTAACCAATCCGGGGAGCCATAGCCCAGGGCGGCGTTGCGCGTAGTACGAGGCAACTGGGGGGGGTTCATAGCGGTAACCAGTCCGGGGATCCATGGCCCAGGGCCCGTATTATGAGTAGGGTGGGTACAAGACCTACCTATATAGGATAGGCAACCCCGAAGGCCCTAGGAGAGTGACCCTTAAGCCACTTAAGGATGCTGTGCTATAGGGACGGCCTGTAGTGCAGGGTGTGTCACGTTGCTGTATCGTTAGAAAGGGACTCAGCGGATGCTGCGGTTCCAGTGACGGAGTTCGGACCCACGTTGAGGGTCACAGAGAATATCGCCAGGATAGGATCAGACGGATTCATCACGCGTCTGACCCTTTGTGAAGCGTTGCTGACCCGAGCACCGGAGTGCTCGGCAGGTATCTACAGTTCTAAGTGCACCACCGGGCCCTTAGCTTAATAGTGACTGCGCAGTCACCCATTGATTCTCTGCAAGAGTGCGGGACATTGGGTGGGGTTCTTTGGACACTGGGTGGGATCACCTAGTGTTGGGGAATCGTCCTGCGAGACGTCATGGTTAGTGTCTCCTCCTGAGAGGGACACAGGTTATATTATGAATGTGATGTGTCGTATTACATGTTAGTAAAGTCCTTAGTTATTATACCCCATTGTGTATGTGATCATTGTGTTTGTCCTGCGAGGATTCACTTCCCCCTCTGGTGGGAGCCATCGCAGGTGGAGGCGCTGCACCTATTGAGTAAGTGGTTACCCCTAGTATAATTGCCCCAGGTTCCCCGTGGCGGAAGCTCAGCCCTCCTGCGAGCCAACAGGTAATGCACCACACCGGTAACACTGCATGTTCTACTCACCCACACTATATATGCGATTGGGTGGGGTGGAATACCCGTTACATATATATATATATATATATATATATATATATATATATATATACAGTGTTCGACAAATCACCCAAAAATCTACACGCCCAACCAAAAAATCTACCCGCCACCTAGTTCCGCCCCCAACCCCGCCCCTAGTCCCGCCCTCAACCCCACCCCTAGTCCCACCCCCAACCCTAGTCCCGCCCCCAACCCGCTTTAAAATAAAATATATAAATAAAATACATTTAATAAATTCCTAGTCAGAACAACATTCGTTTTTGACATAAATGTATTTATTGTATTACATTATACTACAATTAGTCCTTGTTACGTGTGTGTGTGTGTGTGTGTGTGTGTGTGTGTGTGTGTGTGTGTGTGTGTGTGTGTGTGTGTGTGTGTGTGTGTGTGTGTGTGTGTAAATGTCGGATCTAGAAATAAAAGCCAGGTGCGAATGACTAGTTTCCTGAACCCCTTAACCAGTGTCTGGACGTCCCTGCTTCACAATATCTAAAGGAGCAATCCCGCCTGGGATCTTACCTGTTCCGCAGTCAGTCCCTCAATGTCCAGGTACCCTCATTCCCGCAATGTTATATATTGGAGGGGATGTGTTCCCTACCTGTCTTCTGGGTTAGGGGGGTTCCAATGTCTTCCGTGTGAAGCTTGAGTCAGATCTGGAAGAAAGTAGTATAGGTTATTTCGGTGTAGTATAGGGCAGTTAAGATATATAGGGTAAATAAGAGATCAAGAAACAGAGTGTGAGACAGACACAGAGAGAGGGTGAGAGAGAGAGGGGGTGAGAGAGAGAAGGGTGTGAGAGAGAAAGAGAGAGAGAGAGTGAGAGGGGGTGAGAGAGAGGGAGGGGGTGAGAGAGAGAGAGAGAGGGGGTGAGAGAGAGAGAGATGGTTAGAGAGAGGGGGTGAGAGAGAGGGGGTGAGGGGGACAGAGAGAGAGGGTGAGAGGGTGAGAGGGGGAGAGGAGGAGTGGGGGAGAGAGTGAGAGAGAGTGAGAGGGGGTGAGAGAGAGAGAGAGTTGGGGTGAGAGAGAGAGAGAGAGAGGGGGTGAGAGAGTGGGTGAGAGGAGAGAGGGGGTGAGAGAGGGTGAGAGGGGGGGAGAGGGTGACATGGTGAGAGAGGGGGTGAGAGAGAGAGAGAGGGTGAGAGAGGGGGTGAGAGAGAGGGTGAGTGAGAGAGGGTGGAGAGAGAAAGGGTGAGGGTGAGAGAGAGGGTGAGAGAGAGGGTGAGGGTGAGAGAGGGTGAGGGTGAGAGAGAGAGAGGATGAGAGAGAGAGGGTGAGAGAGAGAAGGTGAGAGAGAGAGGGTGAGAGAGAGACAGGGTGAGAGGGTGAGAGAGAGAGAGGGTGAGAGAGAGAGAGGGTGAGAGAGGGTGAGAGAGAGAGGGCGAGAGACTGGGGGGTTGATTGGGTGGGGGTGATTGGGTGATTGGGTGACGGGATGATTGGGTGGGGGGGTGATTGGGTGGGGTGATTGTGTGGGAGAGGTGGGGTGATTGGGTGGGGGGGTGGGGAGGGGTGACTATTCTGGTATCACACACACACACACACACACACTCACACTCACACTCACACTCACACACTCACACACACACACACACACACACACACACTCACACACTCCCAGAGACACTCACAGACACACACACACACACACACTCCAGAGACACTCACAGACACACACTCCCAGAGACACTCACAGACACACACTCACAGACACACACTCACAGACACACACACTGGGTGGGTATTCATTGAAAGGGAGGTGGCCCACCTGTTCATCCAGGCCTTGTCCTCCACATGCCGGCTGAGGGTCGGGCAGCCAGGCGGGGGGGTCGGGCAACCAGACAAGCAGGCGTGGGTGGGCAGCCAGGCAGGAGGATCGGGGCCAGTGGAGGACAGCCGCACGGCAACACCAACCTCCCCATGAGAAACGTGCGTGTCCGCGTGCGCAGTCTGCTGCCAGCCTGCTTCCCCGCTCCCATTACCAGAGCATGGGACGGAGGGGAAGCGCCTGGGCAGCAGCCGCGGGACCCCCCCCAGCCTACCTCCTACCCCGGGCAGCAAGCGGGGATCGGGGGCAGGGGGGGTTGGGGCTGACCCAGAGCTGCCAGCCGGCCCTCTTCCCTGCATCAGGCCAATCAGGGAGGGGGATTACTTTTTTATTTATTAAAAAAAATAAAAATTGGCAGCGAGCAGGGGAATTCATAGAGTCACAGCAGCGGCCTAAATCCACTCGCCAGCGGCCTAAATCCACTCGCCACGGGCGTGTGGTTATCATTAATTCTCGAACACTGCATATATAAAAAGTGACACTGTGTGCTCATTTGCATGTCATTTCCCAGAATCCCTTGCTGCAGTGGAAGTGCTGTATGCTGGGTGATAATGGGGAAAGGCGGGGTTGCAGACCTGCCTAAGACATGCAGATGAGCATACAGTTATATTTGCATAATATATATATATATATATATATATATATATATATATATATATATATATATATATATATATATATATACACTAAATTGTGGATTATTACTGAGTGCTGCCTCTTTTTTTTCCTTTGGAAATTGTTTTCATCATAATCTTATGAGTCAAGCACCTAAATGTATTCTAGTACCAGAGTGCCAACTGTTGCTTTTTATTTATATATATATTTGCAAGAATTGCAGCTTCATATGCAATGGAATAGTAAACAAGGGGAATTATGCTGAGCAGTTCACCATGTCACATCGTTTGATCCACACTCTTCATCAGACCTGAGAAATGGCCAAGTGGGATTAGAATAATTGAAATCTTATTGAATGCACAAGATATTGCTCAGCCTATACTGATGGACTGAAGTGGACTCAATTCCTATTACTAAGTGATGAATCCTATTTCTATTTCCTATGGATATTTTTACTAAAATTGTAACTACAGTATAACAATAATTACTAGCACTTCGAATCTCTACGATAATAAATACAGTAGGTGGCTTGATTTAATTTGCCTTTTGTAAACGTCTTTTTTAGCACATTGGTTAATGTTTGGTTTTCTGGGTTAACAGCTACAGCATGATTTAGGAACAACTTGACTAATTTACAATTATTAAATGTTTGAATACATTAAACACTGTGAATGTGTGGGAAGTGTATTACTGGAATACAATACAAAAATAAGCAAAACATTTCAACTTAATTTGCCATTTTCTAATATCATTTTAACCCAATAGCCTTCTTCAAGAAGAACAAGTATTTTGTATACAGTATCAGCCTTTTTGATTGCACAATGCAGTATTCTGATTATAATCTTAATAATGCCCACCATAATTATAGTGATGCTGTAAAGTATGCAATCAATAACATCATGTTGCATTCTGCAGACTTTGATATAAAAAATACTGCAGTAGGCTATAACGCCTTCAAGCAAGTTACCCAGACACAGGCTTTGTGCAGTAGCAACATGTAAAACCCCCCAACATTTTTGCACATCTTATCTTCATTTTTGGGGTGACCATTTATCAATTAGATTACTGTATGACGTGCAGTTTTTGGCAGAACATTTGCAATGTATAAAAATATCTACATTTCAATATATGAAAGTCCAGAGAGGAATCTGTGGCTCAATAGAGTGCAATAACAACTTTGTATGTAAAAAATGTCCTTTTAAATTATTTTAAGGAGATTTCCCCCTTATAAAATGTCCATATGCAGGTGCAGGGCTAGTTAGTGATAAAGATAACACCTATCTGGTTCTATCTCTATGATAATATATAGCACCCAGGAAAATATGGTGTCCAAAATTTCTTCTAAAACCATTGTAGTTTACAAACTTTGCCCATCTCAATAGATACATGTTTAAATGGTCAAGGAAACTCCCATGCTGTAATGTTGGAGATCCTTGCTTTGATGAACAGCTTCAGACAGTTATGGGAATCCGTAAACTTAGGAAGAGGGGAAGGGGAGGGGAAGGGGAGGGGAGGGGAGGGGGAGGGGGAGGGGGAGGGGGAGGGAGAGGGGAGGGGGAGGGGGAGCGGGAGGGGGAGGGGGAGGGGGAGGGGGAGGGGAGGGGGAGGGGGAGGGGAGGGGGAGGGGAGGGGAGGAGGAGGGGAGGGGAGGGGAGGGAGGAGGAGGGGAGGGAGGAGGAGGGGAGGGGAGGGGGGGGAGGAGGAGGGGAGGGGAGGGGGGGGAGGGGAGGGGGAGGAGGGGAGGGGGAGGAGGGGAGGGGAGGGGGAGGAGGGGAGGGGAGGGGAGGAGGGGAGGGGAGGAGGGGAGGGGAGGGGAGGGGAGGGGGAGGGGGAGGAGGGGAGGGGGAGGAGGGGGAGGAGGGGAGGGGGGGAGGAGGGGGAGGAGGGGAGGGGGGGAGGGGAGGGGGAGGAGGGGAGGGGGGGAGGGGAGGAGGGGAGGAGGGGAGGGGGGGGGGAGGGAGGAGGGGAGGGGAGGGGGAGGGGGAGGAGGGGCAGGAAAGGTAACCCTCGCTACAGCTCAACAGGTAGGTGCTACTATCAGGGGAAATAACAGAATTACGTCGGCACTGACGTCATCAGGGAGTGCCTGCATTGACTTCATGCTCACTATCCCTAGGCTTAGTTTGGCGCACTCTGCGTTTTTTACCTTCAAAAACCAAGCAGCTCATCACTGAATTGGTGAGTGCCCGTTATACTGACAAAGGGCACTAAGAAGTTGAATATTTATTTTAC
Source organism: Ascaphus truei (assembly GCF_040206685.1). Lineage (NCBI taxonomy): Eukaryota > Metazoa > Chordata > Amphibia > Anura > Ascaphidae > Ascaphus > Ascaphus truei. The sequence goes on along the minus strand of NC_134489.1, from coordinate 82,921,129 downwards.
ACATTATGTGTGACTCCTTCTGGGGTGTTTCAGTTCCACTGGGGCTCCGTGTCCAGTGTCGGGTGGGAGTAAATGTGACTAGAGAGACACTGAATCAGTCATAAACAGACTGTTTCTCTGTCCAGTCACATAGACAGAAATCAACAGGAACGGTTTTTAATGGCTGTCAACAGGAACGGCTTTTGATGATTGTCCACAGGGCCACTTGAAGGAAGATCTGCTAAGACACTTGATCAGTCATTAACAGACTGTTCACATGTCTAAATATATTATATATTGATGCTTTTTGATTAATCTGATATTTTTATATATATTACTTACCAGCAATCCGATGACTCCTGATGATAAGAGGCACTGAGTTAATCGCAAACGGACTACTCCTCTGTCCAGTCATGTAAAATCATCACACTAGGCATGGTGTTTCATGACATAAATCTGTAAAGACACCTGATCAGTCGTTATTAGACTGTTCTCCTGTCTAATATATATTTGGCATTTGCGTTCTCCGGCAGCTATATTAATGTGAATATTACTTACCTAAGGTAAGAACAGCTGCAGACTACCATCTGGAAATAGAGAGACATTGAACCAGTCACTAACAGACTGCCCCTCATTCCTGTTGCGCAATGCTATATTAACAGGCATGGCTCTCTATTAGCTGTCTGCAGGATTACCCCAATTGAGGGCGACAGAGACACCCAACTAGCCACTACCTGTTTTAAACACACTGCACAACTATGCTTATGGGCTAAGTAATATCGGTGTAAATTACTTACCAGCAGTCCAATGAACTGCACAAGAGAGATATTAAGCCAGTCATAAATAGACTGCTCCTCTGTCCAATTCATGTAGAAGTTTCAAACCCCTTAAATACTTTGGGGTGCTGTGAGTTCAGAGACTGTTCTGGCTTTATATCTTGGTAAAGCAAATATATTAGCTACCAAGACAATCATTGAGAACGCTAATTCTGTCCATGGAAACATATTTTGAATAGGTTATCTCACCATTCAGACAGACATACAGTGGACCTATGTATCACTGCATACAAGCACTTATGCTTTATCTGATTTATAGATGAATTTAAGAGAAGCCTACCTAGCATTTTCCAACCCATGTGACACACTTTATAGGAGTACCTTTGAAGCTACACACCCATTTTAATTCGCTAAGTTTATTAGGCACCATTGTTCTGTTATTTAGGTTTGCGATCCATTTTATTGAGTATTTCTCATAATAAAGTTAAGTTTTTAAGTCCTTATCACAATACTGCACCGACACACTTTATTCGAGCAAATACCCAGTATGTACCTGGCAGATACCTGGAATGCGCCGCTCCTCACCTCTGACAAGCCCCGTTGCGTTTGCCTTCCCAGCCTGGGTTCATGCCTGGCTGACGGGCGGCTGATCTGTTAAATGATAATGATTAGGATTTAATAGGCTGCAATGCTTCGCGTGTCTACCAGATGGCATAAATTCATGAATTGTAATGCAGTATATATATATATATATACTGTGCAGTATTGCAGCCAGCGGGAATAAAATGCTTCAATCCCTGCCTGGAAAATACCTCAATGCACTCGGGCAGAAAACAGTCACAAACCTCAATACACCCGGGTATACCCGAATTCGTGGGACTAGCCGAGCTCGAATAAAGTGTGTCGCCAGTGTACTTTACCGATTCTGTTGAGCTACTACCCTGGCTATCCATCAATGTATACCACTTGGTCACCAGTTATGGGAATCCGCCAGGGTACTGGATCAAGGAGAAAAACGAAGGTGCGATCCCCACCATACAAATGAATGGAGAGAAGGTGACTTCCATAAAAAAATGTTTATTTGATCATACTAAAACGGAGGTTTGACAAATCCCCTACATGTTTCACACAGAGCACTTTATCAAGCTCCGCGCGAAACATGGAGGTGATTTGTCATACTGTACCTCCATTCAGTTGTATTGCGTTGCATCTTCAATTTTTTACATTTCAATTTAAACCAAATAATTCCCTGTAGCTATATAATTGAACTGATTTTTTTTAGATTTCATACAAGCACTGAAATCCATTAAGGTAAAATAATACAGTACCCTTTCTCCTGTCGGCATTAAATAGCTCAGAAAATAGGTAGTATTGATTCTTTTCTAACAAACTGGACATTTTTCCATGCATTTCTGCTGTCTGTCTGTGTTCTTTTGTCATGCTTTTATGCGGCTTGAGTTATCACATAAGAAAGTACTTCTTCATTGAGAGAAAAGTGCATATATATAACAGTCTCCCAGCAGAGTCTTTCTTGGAATACTGCATACAGTAAAGCAAATCGCTACTGATTGGCACAAGGACCTCAACATTGTCCTGGAATATGGAACAAAAAAACGGTCAATGTAAGTAGAAACATTGACAGACAAAATGGAGCTGATGTTCACCATCTGGTAGCAATTAGTATGTTCCTATTCTGAATCGTTATATTCCATTTTAGTTTCATGACTATGAGGACCGACTTATATGTTATCATTTTATACATTTCTATGAAAAGAAACATTCTTCTTTTCACGCCGCTCACTGTAACAATAGCCTAACAACCAACCTAGACCATGTTTACCTGCTTGTTTTGCTTAGCAATTTCATTAGTTCGTGCTACAAACAGAAACAGCTAAACGTATGCACTTGCTAAAATATAAAGCGGTGTTATTTGTTTGTTTGACAGATATGATTCTAGATCAGCAAGTAGCTTCCGGCCAACTGAGTGAAGATGTCCGTCACAGAGTCCACGAAGCTTTACTGAAACAACACCATCATCAAAATCAAAAGAAGCTGAGCAACAGGATTCCAATTGTACGTTCTTTTGCTGACATTGGCAAGAAACAGTCAGAACCACATTCCATGGATAAAAATGGTAAAAGTGGCTTTATTACTATTTCATTTTCATTAGCAATATTGAATATTCTACATTAAGTGTCTTAATGTTTCTTACATTTGAAATAATTACAAATGCCCAGTACATAATAGTTGTCTAAATATATCATATACCCAGTGGATGTAAAAGAAGGTACCCTATTTGAGACCTTTTAGGTCTCTTTTTCGTGGCATTCTAATGGACCATTCTTTTTTAGTTTCAAAGTGTGGACACCTGAGACGAGGTTTCAAAGAGTTATTTGCATAATATTAAAGCTATGAACTATTTTGTTGGTTCATTAAAAGGTACTAGATAGTACCTTAGTACAGGGGTACGCAAACTGGAGGGCGTGGCGGTTGCAGAGGCCCCGCACTCTTCCCCAAGGCATTTAAATTAAAAGCCAGGGGACCACGCGAGACCTCTGCAACTTGACTTACCGTGATTCAGTCAGCTTTGTTGACACGTCGCCGTGGCAACGCGGCATCAAATGACGCCGCAGGGTTACGTGCCATCACATGACCCCGCGGTGTCATTTGACGCTTCAGAGCAGGTAAGGGGGCATGAGCAGTGGGGGGAGAGGAGCCGGCAGGGAGCCGCAAGGCAAGAAGTTTGCGCACCCCTGCCTTAGTAAATAAGGTACATAGTACATATGTATAGTATGGCAAGCCTACATTTCTTGTAAAACATACAGGACACCTACAAGCTCATATTGAACCCCCAAAATAACCACAACATACAGTATATATAAGCATATAAGTATCACAGAGGAGTGCTACTGAGCATGGCAATATATATTTAAAACCAGAGACAGAACATGAAACAGACAGAGCTCAGTGCACATCCAGTGAAACTTATACACGGTACAGTGCCTAAATATATATGTATAGATATCTATTAAATAAAATGGTCTTTTAGTTTAACATTTTGGCCGAAGTGTTGTAAGCCCTTGAGCCACTACACGGCAGACCACATCTCAAGTTTACCTAACACTAATATAAATTCTTAATAACCTGTGCATTACCAAGAAGAATGATTTATAATAAATCTGTCAAAATTAGTTGCATAGTTCTAAGTCTGATTGAAGCTCTTATTAACCTGTACATTACCAGGAAAAGCACTCTGTATTATATTTGTCACAATCAAACTGCAAGCAAGATCCCCTGAGAGTGGGAGATGCAATGGAGTGAGCGTTTAACTATTTAAATGTGGGAGGGGGTGAGCTTCAACTAGGTAGGAGGAGCCACCCTCCAATCAGCTTAGACCATCTGAACAAGAATTGTAAAACATACAGGACACCTACAAGCTCATATTGAACCCCCAAAATAACCACAACATATATATAAGCATATAACTGTCACAGAGGAGTAAAAAAGGAAAAACGGTGTATATAGCGCTAAAAGGCTAAACAATATAAAATACAGTGTAATAATATTAATAATAATGATAGGTGACCCTACACAAAACCAAAATGGGCTAGGCTGCCAGGTGATACTAACTCCAATACACAGTTAGCAAAAAAGAAACACAAAATAAACAATACAAACCGGCGCCTAAAGAGTCCAAAGGGGAATAGTTATAGTCCAATGGTGTATAAAGTCTCTAGAGGTGGAAATCAGCTTTTGTCACTTTCCAGCTCCTCCACAAGACGTTACTCCATGCATATATTGCTGAAAGAGAAGAGACAAAAAGAAAACATCATAGTGCAACAATGCAAATATAGAACATGCAGGACAAACAGGACAGGACAACACTAAACAAAACAAGCAAGGTTGACTATTAGTACAAGTTAATTTAATATACACAATAAAAAAGACTATAGCAGATGTGGGATCCGGTAGGTTAAAACCGGAGTCCTACTTACAGAACTGCCACAGATCATAAGCAGAGATTATAGATGAATGGTGGTCGGCTGCAGCTCCAGGATAATCGTATAAGAGATAGGGATAATCGTATAAGAGAAGGGATTTCGGTATCTCCACCCGCCCCTGGTGACGTGTTTCCGGCTGCGGATTGACTGACAGTCCATGGAGAGCTCCAGATTCACCCTGAGTGACGCACTTCCGGTCGCGGAGTGAAGGACACCATTTGGAGCAACCTCTGGATGTCACGTGTTTACACGGAGCTGCAGCCGACCACCATTCATCTATAATCTCTGCTTATGATCTGTGGCAGTTCTGTAAGTAGGACTCCGGTTTTAACCTACCGGATCCCACATCTGCTATAGTCTTTTTTATTGTGTATATTAAATTAACTTGTACTAATAGTCAACCTTGCTTGTTTTGTTTAGTGTTGTCCTGTCCTGTTTGTCCTGCATGTTCTATATTTGCATTGTTGCACTATGATGTTTTCTTTTTGTCTCTTCTCTTTCTGCAATATATGCATGGAGTAACGTCTTGTGGAGGAGCTGGAAAGTGACAAAAGCTGATTTCCACCTCTAGAGACTTTATACACCATTGGACTATAACTATTCCCCTTTGGACTCTTTGGGCGCCGGTTTGTATTGTTTATTTTGTGTCACAGAGGAGTGCTACTGAGCATGGCAATATATATTTAAAACCAGAGACAGAACATGAAACACAGACAGAGCTCAGTGCACATCCAGTGAAACTTATACACGGTACAGTGCCTAAATATATATATATATGTATAGATATCTATTAAATAAAATGGTCTTTTAGTTTAACATTTTGGCCAAAGTCTTGTAAGCCCTTGAGCTCTATTTAATAGATATCTATACATATATATTTAGGCACTGTACCGTGTATAAGTTTCACTGGATATGCACTGAGCTCTGTCTGTGTTTCATGTTCTGTCTCTGGTTTTAAATATATATTGCTATGCTCAGTAGCACTCCTCTGTGACACTTATATGCTTATATATATGTTGTGGTTATTTTTGGGGTTCAATATGAGCTTGTATGTGTACTGTATGTTTTACAATTCTTGTTCAGCTGGTCTTAGCTGTTTGGAGGGTGACTCCTCCTACCTAGTTGAAGCTCACCCCCTCCCACATTTAAATGTTAAAAGCTCACTCCATCGCATCTCCCACTCTCAGGGGACTTGCTTGCTTGCAGTTTGATTGTGACAAATCTAATACAGAGTGCTTTTCCTGGTAATGTACAGGTTAATAAGAGCTTCAATCAGACTTAGAACTATGCAACTAATTTTGACAGATTTATTATAAATCATTCTTCCTGGTAATGCACAGGTTATTAAGAATTTATATTAGTGTTAGGTACCCTTGAGATGTGTTCTGCCGTGTAGTGGCTCAGGGGCTTACAACAATTTGGCCAAAATTTTAAACTAAAAGACCATTTTATTTAATAGATATCTATATATATATATATATATTTAGGCACTGTACCGTGTATAAGTTTCACTGGATGTGCACTGAGCTCTGTCTGTGTTTCATGTTCTGTCTCTGGTTTTAAAGAGCCTACATTTCTCCCATACTATAACGCATGTACTAGAACTGTATTAAAGGACAAACTTTCACTACATAGTTTCGAGACACCGTATGTCTCGGTTGACCTCTATTATTTGTCCATAAAACATTGATCTGATTGCTTCATCACTGCATACTTTATATTTTTGTTGTTTTTAACTGATTTCATATGCTATGCTTTGTGTGAAGAAATAAGTGAAAATAAGTCCTATTTCTTTGCTACCGTTCCTTCTTTTCCTTTCTTGAGATACAAACATTGACACCTCACCACTGTTTGAAAGCATATTATTTGACTAAAACATAAACTATAAAATAGTTGAGACTGTACTTTGACCATTCTTCATCATGTGCAGCTCGCACTTACAGTACAGTATAGAAATTAAGAAAGAATAACTGATAGTATACCGCTCGCCAGATAGCAAATAATGTAGCCGGTGCAAAGGGATAGTACTGGCATAGCAAGTAAATAGGAAGACAAAAGAGAGGTCTCCCACAGATCCCTTTTACCACTGCACAAACAGGCTAATAAATTTAGTAGCAAGGATGTAGTGCTCCTTGATATAGATCAGAATAGGCTGTAGGGGAGACCCTGGTAACCGCACCCAGTACTAGGAGTGAACAATTACCTAAAACGGCCTAATAGGCAAAACAATAAACTTTTATTAAACATATATAATTACATTACAACGACGCAAAAATCAGTAGGTAGAAAAAACATCTAAAACTCAGGTATGGGTGTATACAGGAGGTGTATGGTAGATATATAACAATAAATCTAGTTCTTAAGTGGAACCCTCCTGATAAGCTGCTCAAAATATAAGGGGAGGTATATGAGGGGGATAGGGATGCCTAATAGTATAAGTGTAGCAGATAATCCTATCAGTGGCAGTATCCCCCTCCTAGATCAGAGGGGAGGGTGTAGTGTTGATGTGTATATACTCACAAATGTAACAATACCAGAGTAAAGTATCTCAGCGTGCATCAATAATTCAGTGGTAATTGAAGTATTGTAATTGGTATGGTTGCGTGTGGTAGTGTACTTATAATAATGCCGTTACCATATGGGTCATAAGCAGCCCACACTGTTAATGCCACAACTTCCAGCAGTTGCTTGTGCACAAAACTGCCAAACTGAATCGCTGATAGTAACTAAAACTCCGGTATACACTCGCTCCCTCCCTCCCCAGTAACGGAGCAGTCTCACCCGTAACCTCTGACGTCAACGCGATGACGTCGGAGGTTACGGGTGAGACTGCTCTGTTACTGGGGAGGGAGGGAGCGAGTGTATTCCGGTGTTTTAGTTACTATCAGCGATTCAGTTTGGCAGTGTTGTGCACAAGCAACTGCTGGAAGTTGTGGCATTAACAGTGTGGGCTGCGTATGACCCATATGGTGGCGACATTATTATAAGTACACTACCACACGCAACCATACCAATTACAATACTTCCATTACCACTGAATTATTGATGCACGCTGAGATACTTTACTCTGGTATTGTTACATTTATGAGTATATACACATCAACACTACACCCTCCCCTCTGATCTAGGAGGGGGATACTGCCACTGATAGGATTATCTGCTACACTTATACTATTAGGCATACCTATCCCCCTCATATACCTCCCCTTATATTTTGAGCAGCTTATCAGGAGGTTTCCACTTAAGAACTAGATTTATTGTTATATATCTACCGTTCACCTCCTGTATACACACATACCTGAGTTTTAGATGTTTTTACTACCTACTGATTTTTGCGTCGTTGTAATGTAATTATATATGTTTAATAAAAGTTTATTGTTTTGCCTATTAGGCCGTTTTAGGTAATTGTTCACTCCTAGTACGGGGTGCGGTTACCAGGTCTCCCCTACAGCCTATTCTGATCTATATCAAGGAGCACTACATCCTTGCTACTAAATTTATTAGCCTGTTTGTGCAGTGGTAAAAGGGATCTGTGAGAGACCTCTCTTTTGTTTTCCTATTTACTTGCTAGAAATTAAGAAACCAACCTAGAGTGCTCGGAAATGATATCAATTGACATTGAATTGATTAATTAACTTAGCTCTATGTGGTACAAGAAACTGCAGCGCACAAAATTGCAAATAAGTAAAAAGTGATCAAGTGACTAATTAGAAATAAAACAATGTTAGACAATAAAACATAATAAAAAAAAACAATAAAAACACATGGGAAATATATATAATTCTCTCTCTCCCTCTCCCTCTCATTCTCTTTCCCCCTCTCTCTGTCCTTCTCTTCCCCCTCTCTCTGTAATTCTCACCCCCTCTCTGTCATTCTCTCTCCCCCTCTCTCTCATTCTCTCTCCCCCTCTCTCTCATTCTCTCCCCCCCTCTCTCTCATTCTCTCCCCCCCTCTCTCTCATTCTCCCCACCCCCCTCTGTCATTCTCTCTCCCTCTGTCATTTTCACTCCCCCTCTCTCTGTGTTTCTCTTACCCCCTCCTTTTTTTAGCTTTCCTGTTCTCTCTGTAATACAGTAATACATTATGAGGGTTGCGCACTCTTTGTTTTTTTCTTATCTCTGCGTGGTACTCAACATTAACTACAGTACTGTGTTCACTTCAATCAACCTTGGTTATCCACTTGGTTGTTTAAAAGTGCTGTATAAGCCAAGACAAAAATCACAATGACGTGTGAAAGGAATCTGCGCAAATATGGTCGACTGAAACATAAGAGGGATGTGATTTCCATAGTTACTCTCTTTTGTGTGACGTCCCTGTTTCTTGAGATGGAATTGTCACAGACAACATACCTTTCCCACCCATTCTCCTGACCAATGGCAGGTTAAGGGCAAAGGAAGCGACTGATGAGAGTTTCCCCAATCAGAGAAAAACATTCTTCATTTCTGAAGAAACAAATATAGTCAAAATGATTGATTTTAATACGATAATATTTTTTTACTCGTTGTTTTAATTTTTGCGTGCTGTATGTAAGGTACCATAGGGCAGGGGTGCTCAACTCCAGTTGACAAGTCCCCCCAACAGGTCAGGTTTTCGGGATATCTCTATTGAACACAGGTGGCTCATTTAATCCCTGCTTCATTATAGGTGGCATCAGTCCCTGCTTCAGCACAGTTGGCTCAATTTCCTGAAAACCTGACCTTTGGGGGGGCTTGCCGACTATATATATATATATATATATATATATATATATATATATATATATATATATATATATATATATACAGGCATACCCCGCATTAACGTACGCAATGGGACCGGAGCATGTATGTAAAGCGAAAATGTACTTAAAGTGAAGCACTAACATTTTCCCACTTATCGATGCATGTACTGTACTGCAATCGTCATATAAGTGCATAACTGATGTAAATAACGCATTTGTAACAGACTCTATAGTCTCCCCGCTTGTGCACAGCTTCGGTACAGGTAGGGAGCTGGTATTGCTGTTCAGGACGTGCTGACAGGCGCATGCGTGAGCTGCCGTTTGCCTATTGGGCGATATGTCCTAACTCGTGAGTGTACTTAAAGTGAGTGTCCTTAAACCGGGGTATGCCTGTATATATATTATACTATACTATACTTTTTATAAGTTATGGTGGGTGAAAAAGTCGACAAAAAAACCTTCACCGCGTAGCGTATAGCAAATAAAAAGATCACTCGTGAGCACATTCACATGTCTTAGACATGTTTGCAACCCTGCCTTTCACCATTATCACCTAGCATACAGTGCTTCCACTGCGGCAAGAGATTCTGGTGATAATGGTGAAAGGCAGGGTTGCATATATATCACACACACACACACACACACACACACACACACACACACACACACACACACACACACACACACACACACACACACACACACACACACACACACACACACACACACACACACACACACACACACACACACACACACACACACACACACACACACACTGATATCCTACACATTTACAATCTATGTATTGACATCACAGCAATGATTCAGCTTTAATATTTACAGTGCAAACATGGCTTGGTATAAGTTCTGTGATATTTCTAACAGTTTTAGTTGGCTGCAAAGCTTCTGAATCATTAAAAAAACACTATCAGTGGACACCTACAGTAGCTTCCAAGGCTAGCTGTATGTAGGAGAAGTCAAAATATATATCCAGTGTAGAAGATAATGTAGTGCTATTGTGAAATCCAAATCTGCAAGTTGATTCGGTTAAGACAAAACAAATGTATTGAACCATTCTATGCACCTGCTGCACTGTTACCTATTTTGAATTAACCTCTCATTGAGATTTACATTTAAGCAGCATTACTATTAGAAATGATTTGGAGATGATTCCTATTAATCATTGCTTAGTGGATTCTCCTGCACACCTACATTTTGTCTCAATGCAAAGCCTTCTTTCGGAGTTGGTACCGTATGTGTGAACATGTGTAGATTTGCATCTTGACTGTAATTACATTTTTCAATCAAAACTGCAAACTTAATGGAATTTCTTTATGTAATTGAAGCCAGAGTCAGTGTTACACAATTTGAAGTGAACAAATTGCCTATGGTAAATGTTTAGTCTATGCAATTTATTAATAATTTTTCCAAGCTTTTTGCTAAAGGCAAGATAGGGCAGCACCACCAGAGCAGGTGTGGATTACATAAAGAGTACAACATTAGCCATTGGAAGATGAATTCACATTGGTTAAAAGGAAAAAAATACATATCTAAAAACCTGGGATTTTTCCGCAGCCATCCGTACCATTTGTGTACATAACTAATTCAAAGAGCTGGAGAAAATGTATTTAATAACATAAATATTGCAACATAAGCATGGCAGTGTTATTAAAAGAGGGATTCTTTATTTTGGCTCCTCCAGGTAAATATTTGAAACATTTTCCATATTTGTAATTACTTATTAAATATAAAGCAAACACATATTCAGCAACAAAGGAGAGTGAGTAATAGAGGTACAGTGTAATAGACGGGCAGGGCCTAATATTACAGTGTTATAGAGGTACATGGCCTAATGTTCAAGTAAATTCAATTCCTGTATGCTCTGTGTGCTATATACACAAAGCTATACCATTTTATATAGAGGAGAACAGAGTGCCCTTCGGGCTGTGGATAAAAAGAGGCAGACACCTCGATACCAACAGCACCAGGAGCATCTGTACTCCACCAACCAACCATACGTGCAAACATGCACACATATTTTCATATGCTGGTTTTATAACACAATCACTTTCTTTTATATTTCTAGTATCTGCAAATCACAGTGTATGACTGTTGTGATCATACCCAAGGTTCTGAAGGTATTAAGAAAAGATTGGGCAGAATACAAAACGTCCCTGCTAATACCGCATTTGAAGTTGCATTTTCATTTTGTTTAAATGGTACCATCTGCACATGCAAATCAGCCTATTCTAACAACATTTGGTACAATAGAACATACGTTAGCATTTAGTTCAGATCTAAGTGACCGGTATATGGTACAATACTTTACTAAAGCATCATATCCAGTTAATCACAGTGTGGTCAATCAACATTGGCTTTCACCATAAAACATACTTTTGGTGTTATGTTTCATGTTACCTATTCTTAGTAAGTCATGTTTGTGTGGAGTGATTTTCTTGTCAGGTGAGCTTAAATATAAATTTACTACAGTATTTCTTTTGGTAAAAGATGAGAAACAGCACTCGGTGAAAAATTCATGGCATACTCCTTACAAGGAACGAACAAGCTTCAATTCAATTGCAGAATCTTCATTTAATTCAATAGGGTAGCAACAACGACAATGTGTCCTCTCCTCAAGCAGATTGGGCCTGAAACATTGTTGTTGGGTGCTGTCTTCCATCTTGTTTTTTCAGTGTGTGGCTTTTTTGCAGTCCTTTAGACTAGGCTGCATTGTGAAACGCAGCTAGACACTTCTTTCCCCTAAATTTTATATAATTGTTTACCCACTAAAAGTATCTTTTTTGTTGTATATATTGGGGTGAAGAAATACCTTTAAGTGGGTCACGTTTACGGCTGTCTTCTTAATGTTTTATTCTTCCCATCATAAACTCTCACATCTCATGACCTTGGAGCCTGCAATGAAACTCCCCGCCCTGTGTATTCATATCCCAATAATATATATATAATAAATAAACACAAACAAAGGTCTGAAGGTACAAAAGGCAGAGGCATTTATTAAAATACATAAGGTAACCTGAGAAGTGTCAACCCTGCCAGAGTGCGCCACCAACGGGTAGAGGCCAATGGTACTCAAATCATGGCCCACCACCAGAACTAGCTTGAATTTTAGCGTGGCTCGGTGCCGGGGAAGAGCACGGAGCCTCTTACTTGCTCCGTCATCTCCTTATCTTGACTATATCACAACATCATATGGTGTCATGATGTCACATTATCATGGCAATGTGATGCTGCAACGTTGCAGAGAGGAGGCGATGCCAGAGAGGAGAAGCCGGATGGTAGGTAAGAGGCAATTACAGAGGCCCTGCGCTATCCCTCTGCAATCAGTTTATGTGTTTTGGGGTAGAGTGCAGGGCCTCTGTAAGTGCAGGGCTCAGTGCGATGGCACTGACGGCACCGCCATTAAGCCAGCCCTGCCCAGAACAGGCAATAAGCCAGGCACCGGGTTACTCGGTGCGACCATCACTGTGTGAGTAAACTTTCCTGGCAGGGTGCGGAATGCTTTTCTGCCCCTGCCAGGTCCTAAATACCTCTCCCCGGCCCCCACTTCCCACGCCATGTCACTACCCACAGTAAGAGGGGAGAGGTCCAAACAGAGAGAGAAGGGGGTGGGGAGCCTAGCCCCGTCGGTCATGCCACCCTGTCGCCTAATGGTCTCAAGGCTATTTTTCATAGGTCAGTTTGTTGTGTGTAATTGAACAGTAAAGAATAAAAGTTGTAAAAAATAGCTACATTCAAAAGCGGGTATTACATTTTCAGCAACTCCCTAATGTTTATGCTAGATAAATGTATATTACAGTGTCTAGAGACATGTATGTTTTCATTCACCAAAGAACAGAGGTATTTAGAAGTTGCAGTTACATCTTATCACGACAAAAGGTATGTGCTTAGTTTAATTCACCCCAAATATAGAGGAACATAAGATGTTACAGTGAAACTTTGGCTATCCCCAAAACGAGCTGGCAGATACAGTTTGTTTTATCCCACATTATCTTTCCACCTTCTGAACCATAGCGTGACATTTGTAACATTGTTATTTATTCTGTTTCTTCCTGCAGTTACTTGCAAGGTTCATGGCCATTAGAAGCCCCATTCAAAATACTTCTTACAATCTGATACAAAGCCAAACCAAGACTAGATCTTAAACAAACAATAGGTTTTTAGCCAAACAAAGCAAAACTAATAACAAACTAATTAAAAGGAGCAAAACTAAGAACAAACCCATAACCACAGTTTTCCAAGAAACAACAGCCTGTATTAATGTTTTAAACTACCTAAATGATTTAATTGTGGATAATGTAGAGAACACAACAGTGAGATATTACCTTGGAAATAAAGAAAATATACTCTTCTATAGTACACATGTTATCCCCCCTCCTTGTAATTGTTACTAATGTAATATAGGGAGTTACTAGTAAGCAGTAGCTAATAGGCTTCACCCTGTGATGTCAGATGGAACTGCGTCAGAGGAGATATGAGTCAGAGGGGGACCGTTGAGAGAGGGGTTCCAGAAGGAGAGGAGAGCAGGAGCCTCGGGTGGTAGAGGCAGGGAGTGTGCCTTAACAGTTAGGATCAGTAAACATGCACAGAAGTTATACAGTATGCTGGTCCCAGAGAGGGAATGCAGGCATGCCATAGAGTGCTGTTTAGATAGGGTTCTGGAATGTCACGGGATCAGCATCACAAGTGGATCTCCAAATACAGAGTTTATAGCCCCTGAGAAAGTGTCAGTTTCCTGCTTATAATAACCTCTCCAGGACAGGATCTCAGAAGGGGCCCGAAATAGCAGGATCACATGGATAGTGCTAAGCAAGCAAAACAAGGGGGACCTGGTCCAATACAACTTGTTCTCTCAGTGACAAGTGCATGTACTTCCAAGGAGTGTTAAGAGTGATAGCAGTATGGATGAAACGAGGTCAATCTTATTTTATATAGAAATGAAGTGTTCCCATGTCTGGGAACATGAATAAAGATTGACGTTGCACTATACAAACTCCTGGTGCCCTTATGTTTCATCATCCAGCCGACCACTTCCAGCACTACTACACCGAAGTAGTGATGATGCCAGGCAGGGAGGGTTACACAAAATAAGACTTTGCTGGCAAATAAAATAGGACAATTGGGTCTTGCTAGGATGCCTGATATTCCACTGCTATCCACAAGTGCAATCTAATATATGTGATCTAATAGGTGGAACTAGGCTAGATAACATATGGATTTCATGTTTGTCTGCCATTCTATGTGTTTCTTCACTTTCTCCATGTTCTTCTTTCTGTCTCTCCTTAAGTGGAATCATTAATCCAATATTGCTAAGGTAGTACACTCCCTGCCACTGTTGCAGTCTTTGACTATTAGAAATATAGGAGTCTATGTATCAAGTTAATTTAGGCATAAAACCAGAGAATTTATACACTGCACCTTCTGTATGTATCACAGCCTTTTGCTCCATTTCCCCCTGTCGGCCCTAGCTTGCTCCATGAGAAGTGTCAGTAGGAGGACTTGAGGAGGAGTTAGTTGGTGCAGATTATGATGAGATGTATCACAGTCTGCGTCTTTCTGCTCCATTTGTTTTGCCTTTTATTTACCTCCCTCCCCCAAATCCTCCACATCTGAAGTGGCATAAGACTAACATACTGTATCAGATGTTACAAACTGATCTTGCATATGCCACAGGTCTGATCCAAAAAATGGAGTAGTGCATCTTAACACATTTCTCCTCATGTTGATACATAGACCCTATAGTTGGAAGAGCATAATGGCTGACTGCCAGAGAGACTCCTTGTGTTTTAGCTGACTGAAGAGTCCAATCTGTACTGTCCCTCTTCTACAAGGAGATGTATGCCACCTATTAGTTAATTCACATATCTGCTCATACTCACCTGCAAATAGAAAATACACCAAAGAAAATTAAAGATAATACAGGCACCCAACCAAATAAGAAATGTTAGTATATTATGATGTTTGCAGATAGTAAATTAACCCAGTTAATTGTATTTATTTTACCATGCATACAATGATTTGTCTTCCAAAGGGCTTACAACACCAGGAACTTTATTCATTGCGCTAAATTGGTTTCCGGCTTCATGAACAAGCCCTTAATTTGTAGTACCTGTGATTTGCTCTATCTCTTGTTTGAGTTGCAGAACGCCCGGGACAGAGTTCTGACACATAACAAAAATGTATCAACAATGTTAATTTGGAGAAATCACCATGTAGTCTATTTACTAAAGTCTCAAAGTTTGCAAAATTGGGGAAAACCGTGCAAAAACTGCACTAGATAATTCAAAGAAATGCCACTGAAAACCATGGAATGTTTGGATTTAAAAAACCTGGTGCCGTTTCTCTGCTCCACTTTAATCTGCTTGTCCTCTTTCTTACATTTAAGCATAGTGCTACTCATTAAAGTTTAACATATATATGGACATTAAGGACTGGCCAGATGAGGATACAAATTAGGTCTGTCTTAATTACTAAACTGCCATAAAAGCAAACCCCAAAAACAAAGCCAATTACGGGATTCCAGTAAAGCAGCATTTTTTCATACCATTAGCAAACTGTACAACTTACTTTATATCCTACAGCTGTATCCTAGCTGGGCATATACAGCACTATATGTATTAAAGGACTAATTGCAGGGTGGAAGTTTCTGTTAAAAGCTCTATAATTTGTGAATTCTGCATTTTCCTAGTTTTGCTTTTACATCAAGTGGACAGCAGCATCTGTAGCTCGTACAATTTAGGGGTTTTCATTTAATTTAGGAATATCGCAGCAATTGAATTTCCTCTTTTATTTCTCAGTGCAAAATTGCCATGTAGATCAACATAAAATGCTTAGCTTTTCTAATTTCCTCATTTATTTCCTTTGCTATTAATGCTTTCCTTCCAGGATTACTGTTTTTTGCATATGTTTGTTTACTTGACATCAATCATTTTCACAATAAATTTAATGTGTCTAACGTTTTCACCTAATCTCTGTTTGTTCCATAATGTTCTGAAGACAATGGTTTAATCTCCTTGGTGCTGAGAGGCTGGCAAATCATTGCAAAATATTACTTTGCAGGCCTCTGCATCACTGACTGAGTTAACATATAGGCCCATGTTTGCTAAATAATCTTCTTCCATAAGATACCTTCCAGTGCTGGGAGACACCTTACAACCCATTGACTAGAATTTTATGTTTGAGTGTCCTGGAGGTGTCTTATGGAACAGTAAGTAGTAAATAAGGGCCTTAATGTATTGTACTGTATGTTTTTTTCATTCATCTTTATCTGTCTTTATTTTACTCTGTCTTTGTTGTATGTGTCTCTAACAGGCTCATCTCATCTCTGTACCTCCCTCATCTCCTACCCCTTGGGCTCTCTAAAAGTTCGTTGAAGGTTTTCGAGGTAGTGTAAAAAATGTATACTGTTGGGCTCTAGGTTAATTTGAATGTGTGTCTATGGGATTATCCTCTTGCATGCAGCTACTGGGTATATAGCATAGGCAAAAGGAACATAAATAATAACACATAAATGAGTGTTAATATAAGATAGAAGTATTCATTATTCAGATAGCACACAGATTTAGAAAATGTCATCATTAATCAACACACAAGCCTATATTTATAAAGCTATGCAAACTGCTTTAATGGTGATGGCAAAGGTGTTTGCATTATATTCAATTTCTAATAATTCTAACAGAGCAATGTTGTGTAAATTTTGGAAATGTGAATAAGGAATTGCTACATTAGTTTTATTGCATGGCTTATCCCTGGATGGCTAACAATTGACAAGGAACATCATCATATTGTACACACTAAGGACACAAGAAGTTGGAGGAGAAAAAAATCAGCCAATCAAGTTTTGGAAAGTAAGTAGGGCAAACGGCACGTTAATAAGAGATGGCTACAGGTATACCTATGGGGATTTCTTGGGTCTTTAAAGTCTGCATTACATAATCCAGGGGTGCGCAAAGTGGGGGGCAGGAGAATTTCCAGGGGGGGGGTCGGCAGCTACAGAGGTCCCGCGTTCTCCCCCAAGGCACTTAAATTAAGTCCGGGGGGACCGCGCAAGGCTTCTGCAGCTTCTCCGACCTGATCTTCGTCGCCATGTCGCCATGGTAACCGGCATCACATGACCCTGCAGCACCGGAGCCTTGCAGGAGGTGAGAAGGTGGGAGGGGGGGGGGGCACAGGGTCAAACGTTTGCGCACCCCTGACATAATAAAATTGATGGGGAAAATCTCCCTGGTCTAAAATGCATTAATATAGTAATTGTATAACAGTCATCACAATTTCAATTTGTTGTATGTAATAAACATTGACTTTTAACCATTCAGATTGAGGGCATGAAACTTAAATAGTTTTTTTCATTTTGCATTAACACTCTTTTTCCTCACGTTTTGGCTTTGCATACAAATACTTGTGTAATGGAGATGTGGGTGTGCTTCCCTTTGCTATGGAAGATCATTTGCTTTATAAAATCTAAATAGAGTATCATCTGCCATTAAAATGCAACAGAATCGAATAGACCTAATTAGCAGAGTGCGCTGTTTAAGGTTATTCTTGATATCTCCATATAAAAGTAGAGAATCCATACATAACAAAGGGTTAACAGCAGATAGCTCACCTTAAACCTACAAAAAGCTCTAAATGTTTCACTGGAAACTACTAATGGTCAGACAATGTATGAAAATCCCTGGGCTGAGCTGCAGTAGCGTGTTAGTTTGGGGGACCCAGCAGAAATAACCAGAGCAAAGTAGAGCTTTGTTTAGCTCTGAGAGATGATCAAAGCTGTGTGGATATTATTTTCATGGAGCTTTTCAAACTGTTGGGTCACTCTTCTTTTATAGGGTTCTAATACTCTTCCATTCTAAAAAAATATATTCTGTTTTGAGGTCAACAGAAGGGCTGTAATTATTGAATCTGTTTTCTGTGATGCTATATCAATATTTGATTGAGCCTCTATTAATTTATGGGGGTGTAGGTGTGAGATTTACAAGTAGAGTGGAACCCAATGGGAAAGGTAAGATATGTAGATAACATACATAAATATCATGGACATGATTTCAATAGTTAAAATAAAAATTTTCACAATTTAAACCCCAAATAGTAAAATAGTCTCAAAACACCTTACAGCAACAGTTAGCAGCATCCTTGCTAGATAGCTCTAAACAGCACTTTAAAACAATGAATTATTGGCCTATCCAACTTCAAAGAACTTTAACTAAATGTCTTCTTTTGCAGAGATTTGAAACGTTTCTAAACCCTGAGTTGTTTGGTGCAGCCCCAGATATAAATGGATTGATAGCATAACATAGGAAGTTGCCATAAAGTGGACCATTGGGTAGCAATGTTTTTGGTCAACCATCATTATTAACCTACAGTAGATTCCGACATTACGTCTGAACATTTCTGTGGGACTGGCAAGCTCCAAGCATGTCAAGGCCACTTTCTGTGATTGAAAGTAACTCACACTCACTGGAACGCAGTCTCTCATTTTAGCATTAGTGGTTTCATAGCCTTCTAAGAAATTGTTTCGTTTTGGTCCAGACCCTTAAATCTATCACACTGGGTTCCTTGGCTCTTGACAACTGTAGCTTCACTAGTGTTTTCAATTACAATCTGGTCCGGTCCGAGTGGAGGATTACTACAGAATAGTTTTTTTGAGATCTGCTTCTTGAGTGCTGTGTTAAATTGCTCATAACAATATTGTTTGCTTGGCAACTTTTCTCAAAAATAGCAGAGTAAGACTCCCCTCTACGTTATTGAGGATTTATATGGAAGAACTGATATTCATTTTATAATTCTCAAAAAGACACATTTAGTTAATTAGATTAATACCTTACATTATAATTGCTAACACAATAAAGTAACAGATGGTGTTACAGTTCTAAGCTTGATAAATGGATACAAGCCATAGGTGGGAAGTGACGTGTTAAATCATTACCAGCGTATGTTATATATTTAAGAGCTTGACGCTCTTCAATGTATTTTTCCAGCTGTATACACAGACCTTTAAAGTTTTATTTATTTGCAGTGAATCGCCCTCATTGGAAGTCATTCTCCCTCATTATTAGCATCAGTGGTTCAAATGGTCCTTTGAACCTCTCACTTTAAGCAGATTATTTCCATTCAAACATAAATATTTGGTCTATGTTCCCCAAATCTCACCTCTCAAATCCTTTGGACCTTATAAATTCTGTGTATATAAGTACATTTATTATCCTCCAAAAAAAACAATCACATCCTTAAAAGTTCAACAATATCTGTACGGACTTTGTTCCCTTTTTTATATTTAGACAAAGGAGTCCAACCCAAGGTACTCTGTGGTCTACATTATCAATAACATGTCTTACTTTTGGTGATGAGGCTCACTGAAGAATAAAGAACCTATACACGAACGTGGCAGCTAATTCTGGTAGCACTATCTAAAATGCATGCCATTTTCAGTAGGTTTATGAGTGGCCTAAGCTAAAAGTAGTTTGGTGAGCTTCCTTTTTTTCACAAGAAGATCATTCTGGGACATATGGGGATCCCCTTTATCAAAATATGTAGAGTATAAGGACAAATCCTGTATAGACAGGAATGCACCCTTAAAAGTATATTCAAAAATATTAAATATTTCAAATGGAGACTATGGCATGGAATTTAGACATTTATTTTCTTTTTGATGTCTGATATGATGTTATAGTGTATATTGGGTTGTATTTTTCAAATATTTCTCCTGCTTTGGTTTGAGTATCCCAAGGTAAATCACTCTGCTTTTCAACTGATTCAGAGCTGGAGGGACGTGCCCTGCATTACACTGGTGGTTCCACCAGCATTGAAGAAGAAGAATAAGACTGGTGCTTTCATTAGTGTTTTTGTATTGTATTCTGCTTCAAATCACAAAGTAACAGAACATAAAAGGTTATATTTCATATAGCTTGTAGGACACATACAGTATGTATATTGCTTTGTCATACACTTTGTAGACAGAACATGGCCTGAAGCATTTCTTGATAGACAATAGCCAAGCACACCAAAAACTAGAGATCAATTAAATGCAAAAAAGGCAATTTAACGACTAAAGAGTCACCCAAGCATCCATCATTTCGGATGCTTGAATCACTCTTTGGTCATTAAATCGCCTTTTTTTGCATTTACTTGATCTCTTGTTTTTGGTGTGCTTGGCTATTGCCTATCTACTAGTCTTGTTTCCTGACCAGATTATTTTTGCCTTAGCACCCAGGTTTGCCACATATTATCCTTTTAGACACCCTGCTAGGGGCATTCCAAGTTGCTGGCCCCGAGCCTCCTTTTTCTGAATCATTTCTTCACATTAAGCTGTAAGAAATTGTAAAATAACACCATTTACTCTCTAGCAGGTCAGCTTGTATCTCCGCAGTCTGCTCCGTCCTGCATTGAACATAAAAATGATGTCAGCAGAGAAAACAGTACTCTTGATGTTACCAAGGTGAGTGGTACAGAAATATGTATTCTGCCTTTGGTTCAAACAGTAAAGGTTAGTTTTCAGAATCTGAAAATACACCAAAACAGGGCAATCCTGGAAAATATTGTTTAGCCCTACACTGCCGACCACCAAAGATTAATTCATTCTTATAAACACAGTTTAAAATCATGTTCTTTTAACACATAAATAAAGGTATATTCAATTTTCGTTTCATGAAAATATGTGAATGTAAGCTCTTCAGGGAAGGGACTCCTTTTCCTATTGTTCTGCCCGAAGCGCTTATTCCCATTGTGTTATAATATTATGTAACGTGTATTGTAAAGGGCTATTTACCTGGATGGCGCAACATAAACAAAAATATAAATACAGTACATATATTCTGTACATACATTTTACATTCTTAAAAAGGGGACTTGAAGCACTTTTGACATTTTTAGACATTTGTAAGTACTTAAGTACTGTTTTGCTTCCTCCTGTTTTCATTGTAAGCACTTACAATAACATATAGCAATCAGATTTTCCCACAATTAAAGATAATTACACTTGGAAAGTGAGTACCTAGCATGGCATCATAAGGGTATTTTTGGATGGTGACAAGTAATATTACTTTTTCTTCTAAAATAAAAATCTATGAAAGTTGCATATACTGTAAAGAATGTACAATTTTTTTCATTCAAGTTGTCGTTTTGGCAAATATTCTAATTAAAAACATTCAAGAGGAATAGTTGTTTCACTCTAAATATGTTGGTTTTATCATGCAAGCAACACATACAGTATACTGTACATGTAAGAATCTTGAAAAGCATGTACATATTGTGATGCAGTACTTCTGTTAAAAATACCAAAATCCATTGAAACAATTCAACGGGATTTAAAATAAGCCTGTGAAACTTAGATTTATATTTGTCTGGTTTGTTATTATATGTATATTACTTTTATTTTTTGGAACACTAGGTGTATAAATATTTTACAAAATAAAGCCATCTTTGGTACTGTATTCCCAAACTCTGGTTAAATGCCAAGGGAATTTGCATGAATAATCTTTTAAATGTTAACAGAGAATATGTGCTGATATCTCAGACAGATGGCTGCTGAAATGTAATAAAAAAATGTCCATTTTAACAGTTTATGTTGGAATTGGGTCACTCTGTTTTGTGTTTAGATGAATAAAGACATGTTAATGACATATCAAACTGTTTGGCACTCTTGGTTGAAAAAAGAACCGTTTGCGTAGTGCAATATAAGGCAACTGCAACCCTTTATTGCTTGAAATTGATGCATACAGTAGGTAAACGCTTCAAATATTTGTCTG
Source organism: Ascaphus truei (assembly GCF_040206685.1). Lineage (NCBI taxonomy): Eukaryota > Metazoa > Chordata > Amphibia > Anura > Ascaphidae > Ascaphus > Ascaphus truei. Next base: position 82,898,889 of record NC_134489.1, on the reverse strand, counting down.
GAAACATGAGTAGCCGTGACTCACTATTTACCGATAAGGGGCATTGGAGCTTGATCCTGCGTTAATTGCAATTGAAGTCAATAGCAGTTAACGCAGGATTGTGTTGATATTCCCCTTATCAGAGTTATTATCTGAATGTACTGTATCAATAACATAAACTCCCCTGACTAAGGATTTGCATCAATTGTAAGACACTTGTAATGAATAGAGATTATAATACAAGCAGAAGTTTGAACATAGAAGGAGTTGTCCAAAGCATTGACAATAGCATATACAGTTGCTACAAATGTTTGATGTTGTCCACTGCAGTGGATGTAAGGCAGTATTATTCCATAAGACATTCTGGAGGTTCAGATACTGTCTCATCTGTAGGCATTTTTCTACTGTATGTTGCAGAAGGAGATTGCTAGTCTTAAGGCTGAAATAGGCATTTTTTGGGCATCCTCTTGCACCACAAAGGCACCAGAGGCCTCAAAGGAGGAGGAAAGTATGGACCACTGTGGGCACTGGCAGAGTGAGGGTTGTAGATTGCAGGCACATCCCGCAATCTGTGCTGCTGCATAACTCCTATACTGTACTAGTGTCAGGGTCTCCTAGACCTCCTGCCTAGCCATAGTTCTTTCCTTGTCCACCGGGTGTGCTGCTGCTTTCTGTTTGCTCTGGGTTCCTCTGTCTGTCTGTCTTCTTGTTGCTCCTCTCTCTGTCTTATAGTTCTGCTTCCTGTTTTTTCCCTTGCCTTTGTTTTGAGTCAGACTCCTATGCACATGCTTCTGTCTCTGATCCTGACCTGTTCCTGTACCTGATTCTGTTCATAGTAAAGGCCCTTGCTGGTAATTTGGCTTGTCCCTGTTTGTTCCTTGGTCTCAGTCCCTGCTCCCCGGTCTCAGTCCCTGCTCCCCGGTCTCAGTCCCTGCTCCCCTGTCCTGTTCCAGTCTCCTCGTTGCTGACCTCTGCTTGCTACCTGACTACGTTATCAGCCGCCTGCCTCGGACCCCTGCTTGTTACCAGACTACGCTATCTGCCACCTGCCTCGGATCCCTACTTGTCACCCGACTACGCTATCTGCCGCCTGCCTCAGACCTCTGATTGTGACCCCCTACTACGCTTCTGTTGTTTCGGCCACCGTGATCCTTCCCGCCACAGGAGTCTCCCGTGACAACAAGCAGGGCCAAACTGCACCACAGAGGCACCTACTGCAGTGGGGGAGGCGGTGGGGGGTTCTGGAATTAATAGGTAAGAAACAGTGAGGAAAATGGGATCCAAGAATAGTAGACAAGTCCTCTTGGGTGATTCCACTGTAACAGGTATAGATTTAGTAGCAGGTAGTGAGGGGAAGAGGGAGGTAAGGTGTTCACCTGAAGCTACAGCTCACAGAGATATGAGGCAGATTTATGGGAATTATTAAGGCAGCAAGACAAGGGAGATGTCATTGTCCACCTAGGAACTAATGACCTTGCTAGGAATGAGATTAGGATCGTTCAGGAGGATTTAGCGACAGCTCTCAGGCATGTACTGTCACGGGAGACCAGGACAAATACACCGGGGCTCAGTACACTAGACCAAGGCTGTGCAAACTGGAGGTAGCGTGAAATTTTCTGGGGGGGGGGTGGGCGCAGCGCTTACAGAGAGGGGCGCTCCCGCTCTTCCCCACAACATTTTAATTAATGCCGGGGGAGCACGCGAGACCTCTGTATATCCCTTAACTTGTCTTCGGCGGCTTGTGGCGATGCGTCACCATGGCAAGAAGGTGGTCCTAGGTGTGGGGACCTCCATCTGAAATCTTACCCCGATATGATTTCCCAATGTGCTATGCTGTCCTCGGCAGTAGTGGCAGCATTGCCTTGCTCTTCGCTAGTTAGCAGTTTTAAATTCCCCACTATTGCTTCATTCCAAACAGCTCAGGCCAACACTCGACCCACACAGACCGCAGCTCCTCAGGATGCTCCAGGACCCTGCACTGGGTCTCCTCTGATCCCTTCTGCTGACTTCCTGTCCGTTATTTCACCTCTGTCAGCACACAGCCTTCACAAACTATCCCTGGTTCCTCAACAATGGACCTAATCCCATCACAGCGTCAAGGTCTACAATACCAAACTCTGATGTGGTTACAGCTCCTTTTGCAAGAGAGAGTTGACCCCTGCAGGTCCACTCTCTTGAACAGAGCGCTACATCACTGTTTTACATACATTAAGAATAACATATATAGGACTGGTACAATAAACTGTACATACATAAATAAATACATCCTATCATTGACAGCTAGGGATAATGGCGGGCTTTTCACACCAGAGACTTTAATGTGTGGTTTAGAAAGTGGTGTGAACAGGAGGGATTTTGATTTATTGGGCATAGATGTTCTACCTGGAGGGATATGGGTCTATATAAAAGAGATGTCCCGCATTCACCTTGTTGTGGGACCAGAATACTCAGTGAGTAGTTCATATGCTTCAAGTATTTAAACTAGTTGAGGGGCAGTCAAATGAGTCAGAATAAATACAACTGCCCCCCCCCCTACTTTCCCTCGGAAAGAGGTGGTAATTGGGTGAGATGTTACAGCAGCAAACCTATCCAGAGGAACAGAAAACAACTTAAAAGGGAAAAGACCAACACAGGCAGAGGGATATTTACAGGGGAAACAGGAAGGATTGAGGAAAAGGAGTAACACAAACCTTCAGGCAATGTGTACAAAGGCTTGTAATTTGGGAAACTAAATCCCCAAACTAATTGCAATAATGACCAGGGACAACTTGGATATTGTGATTATTACTTAGACATGGTACAATGAAAATCAGGATTGGTTCATAGCTATACCAAGTTACAATGTATTTAGAAAGGACAGATTAGGATGAAGGAAGGAGGAGGTGCCCTTCCTCCTCTATTATAATGTAATATGTATACATACCCTATCATGGTTTGAAATCAATTTATAATATTTGTAAACATTTTCGAGACAACCTAAAAATTATTTTAAAATACACTTACTTAAAGGCATGAGTTTCCAACATTGAACGTATGAAATGTTTAATTGCCATTTGTTCATGCTACATAGAACAGCAAGTTTCAATGAGTTATGTAAAGACAGAAGTATAAGCTGAAATGAGACCTAACCAATTTTAATACAAACATTACATTTGAACTATCTGTCAAATGGTTTGTGTGTCTGAGTCTGTTTGTCCTGTGATTTACTTGTAACAAAATCAGTAATTGAAAAATGATCAACACAGCTCAACCCATTATAGCGCGGTCCTCGGGGGCCACCCGATCCAACCGCGCTATAACCGGGGTCGCGCTAATATTAAAAAAATGGCCACCGCGCACCCTATCAGGGGGAGGGAGGAAGAGGTGGAGTGAGGCACCGGCAGCCCTACACGTCCCCCAGAAACCACCGTAACTCCCCTCGCACATCCCCAGCAGCCTCAACCCCCCACCAGCCCCGCTCCGATCACCCCCGCCAGCGCCGCTCAGTTCCCTCCCGCCAACTCTGCACCGATCCCCGCCAGCAGCCGACACCAAAGGTAGGGGGGGTTATGTGTGTGTTTAGTGTGAGCAGTGTGCTGCGAGTGTGTGCAGTGCTGTGAGTGTGTGCAGTGTGTACTGTGAGTGTGTGGAGTGCAGTGTGTGCGCAGTGGGTGTGTGCGCAAAAAACCCCAACATTTTTTAATAAATATTCGGGGTCCACGCACAAACCACGTTATATGCGGATCCGCGTTATAGCGGATTGCGCTATAACGGGGTTGAGCTGTATTCCCTTTTCGGTGTAAATTAATCCAACACATCATCCATACACATTAAAAACCATAATATCTAAAGAAGGGTATTTTTGTGGGTTCAGACGTTTGAGTGGAACTTTGGAACAAATATTTTCTTTTATTAAACTGGTCAAACTTTTGCAGAGATGTCAACGTTTTAAAAAAATCAACCAAATATCAATTTCTTTTGATGTTAAAAAATATAGAAAAATAATAATTTCCCAAACTTGGCAAAACCAAAACTCGAAACATTTTTATAATCAAAACTTAAGTTCCCACCCATAATGATAACCTCTTAGTAGCCAACGTTTGAACATGTGTTATTTTTTGATGTATTGTATTGTATTGTATGTCTTTATTTATATAGCGCCATTAATGTACATAGTGCTTCACAGTAGTAATACATGTGGTAATCCAATAAATAACAGATAATATAAATAACAGATCATGGGAATAAGTGCTTTAGACATAAAAGTAACATTAAGGAAGAGGAGTCCCTGCCCCGAGGAGCTTACAGTCTAATTGTTAGGTAGGGAGAACGTACAGAGACAGTAGGAGGGAGTTCTGGTAAGTGCGTCTGCAGGGGGCCAAGCTTTATGTATCATGTGTTCAGAATATCCACAGTGCTATTCATATGCTTCTTTAAGCAAGTGTGTCTTAATTTGGGTCTTAAAGGTGGATAGAGAGGGTGCTAGTCGGGTACTGAGGGGAAGGGCATTCCAGAGGTGTGGGGCAGTCAGTGAAAAAGGTTTAAGGTGGGAGAGGGCTTTAGATACAAAGGGGGTAGAAAGAAGACATCCTTGAGAAGAACGCAAGAGTCTGGATGGTGCATACCGAGAAATTAGGACTGAGATGTAAGGAGGGGCAGAAGAATGTAAAGCTTTAAAAGTGAGGAGAAGAATGGAGTGTGAGATGCAGGATTTGATAGGAAGCCAGGAGAGGGATTTCATGAGGGGAGATGCTGAGACAGATCTAGGAAAGAGTAGAGTGCTGATCTCTGTTCATAAAGGGACCTTTGGAGAGTTTATAACTTATGTTTTTTTTTCTCTTTAGTTTGACTTACATTTTATGAAAAAAATTCCCCCAGGAGCAGAAGCTTCAAATATTCTAGTTGGTGAACTGGAATTTCTAGACCGGGCCATAGTTGCTTTTGTCAGACTGTCTCCAGCAGTCCTAATTTCAGGTCTTACTGAAGTGCCCATTCCAACAAGGTATGTTCTGCTTATTGTGAACATGGACACATGACTTTAGACATGAATGCAGATGTAATCATCCATGCTCTAATTCGTCTAATTAATTTCATACAACAGCATGTCTAGTTGTTTTGAATTTGTTATTAAGCACTTTGTTTACAAAGTATGAGCTACCTTTTCAATTTTCAGCCACTGCAAAGAAGCACAGAAACATTACTGTTGAAATAAAAGTGATGCGTATTTATGTCAGACTGCTTGTGTATACAGCACTGTAGCATATATAATGTGCAGTTATAATGACAGCCTGTCCTCAATAATTGACAATATATTTCTTTGTATCACAGAGAAAAGGGTATTTGCTGAAGGATACGATGAACTAACGTTGACTCTCAGGCATGGCCACATTTAATAGGTTGTAATATGAATACCACTAGCCCCTTTTCTTGTTTTTTCATATAGCTCCAGGGGACCACGCATGTTCCTGTCCTATAAAAACAAAAAATTAAAAAAAAAAAAAAAAAAAAAAAAACTGAGTAGTGGGGATTACTGCTTTCAAATATTTCTAATATTTCATTGAAATTGGGATTTTAGTTTCATATTTTGGCCAAAGTATGATAAACTAGCCCACCAAGAAAAGGTAACCCTAGCTCAGTCCAAACTTCTAATTTAACTATTTTTTACCTTGTATTACGTTTGTATGTCAGACAGTCTGTCTCCATTAAAATGAAAAACTATAGATGTGTCATGCTAAAGACCGTATACAGAACAGGTTGTCTATAAAGTATGAATGGATACTCATGTAGCGAGTATCTTGGATATCCCTGGTTGTGCTCTGTTATTTTCTTCCCATCGTGTATCCTTTAAAATGAAAGCAAGAAGAAGGAGGAATTAAGGTCAGAGGACAAGGTAAAAATAAAAAGCTAAATTAGAAGTTACAGTAGAACTTGCCTGTACTGAGGTTTCATTGGTGTAATGGGCCAGCTTATTATACTTTTGCCAAAATACTTAGCTAAAACCCCAAATATTAAAAATAGTTCAACATGTACAGGCTTTTATGCTGCAAAATATACATAATAATAAATGGTTAATAATGATAAAATGTTGGGTTTCAGTGAATTTTGATGTGTGTCAATCTTGTAGTTTTTTTTTGGCTATTGGGATTTAGACCTTGTTAACCTGCTTCAGAAGCAATGTTCTTTCACTAAGAGCATCCTCCAGCTAATTGTGCCGATATCATTGATGCATCAGATGTATCTCTTTTCTGTATTAACATTCTGTTGTTTTATCATGTTACCTCCTATTCCACACCCATTTCATTTTGATTAGTTCCCCTGCAGTTCTTTGCTTTGACTAGAGCTCTACAATGGAAACCTACAATGAAACATTGTTTGTTTTAATAATTGCGTTTCTGCTTTTTCTGTCTTTAGTTTATTATATTTTAAGATTATACCTACGCTTTTAATATTTCAAATGTATTCTAATGCTATATTCATCTATTAAGGTATTTACTTTTCTAATTCTGTGTGACAGTCACTGTCTGACCATTGTGCATTTTCAATGTATCTTTTCTCCTTACGTAATAACATCGGAATCATGTGACAAACCCAAGCACGGGGAAGCATTATACAGTGACCTTCTTTCTCCAGCCTACTTACAAACGGATATATCTAACTACTACTCTGTGAAATGTCTTTTTGCAGATTTTTGTTTATACTTCTGGGACCTCTGGGGAAGGGACAGCAGTATCATGAGATTGGGCGATCCATTGCAACCCTAATGACAGATGAGGTACGTGTTGGTTATATCCCAATACAAATTATGTTTTGCACAGCACGTGAATCAGTTTATGAAATGTTCATTTGTAAACAGCCACAAGGATCAATCAGTCTCCCCCAAATATTTTTGTGAACATTGTGCCCCATATTTACTAAACGGTACATTGCCATAAGTCGCCTTCCAGCAGCAGATAATTCTGTATGTCCCAGTCACTTGAATCGGCCTGAAGGTGACACCTTCCCGTGCTGGAAGAGGGTTTATAGAACAACAACACTATAAATGTGTCCCTCTGTGCTTATATGGCTTAATATGTACAGCTTAGATAATAGTAGGAAGAGGGGAAGTTATTGAAACGTTAAAATACATAAAGGATTAAAAAAAAAAGTCCAGGAGAGAAGAATATTCCAAAGAAAGAGAAGTACTAGAACAAATGGTCTTTCTCTGAAGCTGGAGAGTGGGAAATTAAGGAGAAATGTAAGGAAGTACTTCATAGAAAGGGTGGTGGATGCATGGGATAGCCTCCCGGCAGAGGTGGTAGGGGCTAATACAGTAATGGAGTTAAAAAAGGATTGGGAAACATATCTATCCTACATATGAAAGAAAGCCAAAGATCAAATAGGCTCTGAGGTTTTACAGCAGATAGGAAAATAGACAGACTAAGTGAACCAAATGGTTCTTATCTGCCATCAAATTCCATGTTTCTGTGAGCGCTCTTTAGAATAAATATTTAATGAATAAGTTCTATAACTGGTCTCTCTGCCCCCTGGTCAATCATGTTCTGTGTTCTGGTAATTTAGATTTAAAAAAAGGATTGCACATTAGACCAGGGGTAGCCAACTCCAGTCCTCAAAAGCTACCAACAGGTCAGGTTTTCAGGAGGTCCCTGCTCCAGCACAAGTGGCTCAATCAATGGCTCAGTCTTCAACTGCACCCTGAAAACCTGACCTGCTGGTGGCTCTTGAGGACTGGAGTTGGCCACCTTTGCATTCAACTATAGACTTATTTATGTACAATTGAAAAAGGGCCAACAACACTGCCACATTGTAAAGCATGCTGGCAGTATCACAAATATTACAGCAAGACACAAACTATTCAAAACGACTTATAACGGTGTTATCACACACATTTGTAATTAGTTTTATGATTTGGATAAACCTGAATAGAGATTTCTTAAGTACATCCCAACAGGAAAGAAAAGTAGGCCAATATGCTAATAAACTGCATGTATCATTTGCAGAAAAATAAAACCGCCCTTTCATCTGAAGTACTGAATGTATTCACAATGCAAAAGACCCATGGTAGCTCATAAATCATCAAACAAAAATATACTAACTTCAAAAGAATACAATCGCCACTGGGCTCTCCTGGTTTCAGTGCAAAATATCACAAAACATGAAGGATTGTTTTTTCCCATTAAAAGGCCTCAAGTTGTACAGTAAATAGGTTGGAAGAACAGCTAGTTAATAATAAATGGCAAACAGTTGAAGCAACATATTTTGGAAGCCCTGTGAGAACTGAGCATCACACAGCAGACAAACTATTGTATTGTTCTAGCAACTACAGTATAAAGATGAACAATATATTTCTCTAATGAGCCGGTAACATGTCGTGCCTTTAGCTCGCAATGATAATGCATGTGTAACCATCTGGGAGAGTATGGGGCTTTTAATGGCTCTGTAAGATAATTCTTAGAATATAAATATTTTTGTAAAGAAAATGTGCTCAATATTTCATTATCTACTTTATATTTTCATTAACCGGAAAAAAAGATGAAAGTGTAATGCATAGCCCAAAGTGTTGATCATGCATTATATGGTGTTACCAAGCTTATTCCACTTGCTAGGATTTGTTAACCTAGCTTCAAACAGATTGCTGGGTTTCGTTTTGAGTACGCAATGAAATTTTAGCAAAGTATGTTCTGAAATATTTTTCAGTATATTGAATGCATATTCATATAAAGCGTGTACCTGAAATTAAGGGGGTTGTCCATTAAACTGCAATAGTGACGATTTGGACGCTACATGTTTTGCACAGAAACTCCCTGAGAAGACAATGGGAGTTTCCATGCAATAGTATCCCAATCGGCACTATCACAGTTTACTGAATAACCCCCTTCATACCTAAATGCAATTTCTCTTGCATATCAATTCCAAAAAAAAACATTTGCCAGAATTTTAATCATTGTAATAAATTGTTTTTCACATTAATTTCTTAAACCTTATTCAGAATTCGTTTTGCAGGTCTGGTGCAGTTTCATAAGACAATTAATTCAAGTCGTTAATAGACTTTCTGGAGCTAAAGAGATGTGGCTGAAATCTAATTTACAGTACCAGATGAAACAATGAGGAATTCTGTCTTACACACACACATCATGAAATACATTAATTTATGATTGCATATTTTTATATGCAATAAAAACTCTGTTACATTATGTCAGATGGTTGATGCTATTTCATCCTTTGGTAAATGCAATCATACTGTATCGTAATGATTAATGAACTATGATTACAGTGTACTAATGCATACATTTTTTTTGTGTTACAACAGGTATTCCATGATGTTGCATACAAAGCTAAAGATCGCAATGATTTGGTCTCTGGAATAGATGAATTTCTTGATCAGGTTACAGTGCTTCCACCAGGAGAGTGGGACCCTTCTATTCGTATTGAACCCCCCAAAAATGTTCCATCTCAGGTAGGTAAATAGGGTACTGTATATACAGTAGATCATTTTATATTATATATATACTGTATATATATACATATATACTGTGTGTATGTGTGTGTGTATGTATACACACACACACACCACACACCACACACCACACACCACACACCACACACCACACACCACACACCACACACACACACACACACACACACACTTATTAAGGTTAGGGTGGGTAAAAAAAGTGACAAAAACCCTCCACAGTAAAGCATATAGCTTTACTGTGGAGGATTTTTGTCACTTTTTTTTACCCACCCTAACCTTAATAAATGTGGTGAATACCTACTCTTAGTCTCAAACCAGCATAGCCAGCAACCAACCTCTGATGATACCCATCAAGGTTGAAACATGTCTGTGAGTGGGTTTACTGACTTTGCATCTCACCCCAGCCTATGCTTAAAAGCTGTGTTTAAAGCAGCATGCATTGGCTTAAGGGTTGCTCGTGTAATATGAGCTTGAGACAAAAGGTGGCACTGTGTGCTCATTTGCATGTCATTTGCCAGAATCCCTTGCTGCAGTGGAAGTGCTGTGTGCTGGGCGATAATGGGGAAAGACAGGGTTGCAGACCCGTCTAAGACATGCATATATATATATATATATATATATATATATATAATGGGAAGTCTGCATGCAATGTTGGCATGACCACTGTATCCAAGGACTCACCTCCTTGTTAGGATAAAATGAACACTTAGTAATACATATTGTTAACCTAATTGCATTTGTTGGTCCTTTCTTTTAGGAGAAACGTAAAACTCCAGGAGTGCCAAATGGCACAGCAGCACTAGGTGAGACAGAGGAACATGAAGGGCATAGTGGACCCGAGCTGCAAAGAACTGGAAGGTTAGTTCAGATGTAGTTGAACAGCCACCCACTATGAAATATATTTTGTGATTGGCAGTAAGATGCAATAATGTGTATAATGTAACATCTAAAACTATGGAAAATCTACAATGCTTCCCATTTACCCTCTGCTGCAAGGTCACAATGGAATGTGAGAGAGAAGGCATTATGCACCATTTAGTAAATATGTTCCTGAATGCTTTTCACCCCATTTCTAACATACATTGCATGGAGCTTCCATGTCGGTTCTTCTCTGGTGTTTTCTTTTAAGAAAAGTATCATTATTTCTATCTTTACTCTAGGTTGTTTGGGGGCCTGGTGTTAGATGTCAAGAGAAAAGTCCCGTTCTTCTGGAGTGACTTCAAGGATGCTTTTAGTTTACAGTGTTTAGCTTCGTTTCTATTTCTCTACTGTGCTTGCATGTCTCCTGTTATCACGTTTGGAGGTCTCCTTGGAGAAGCAACTGAAGGTCGTATAGTAGGTGTTGTACCTTAACTTACACCTAGTGAAACGTAGAATGAAACCTAATGAAACTTAACTTAAACCTAATGATACTGTAGCATGCTTGGGCAAAGATACTGTACAATGTGCAATGCGCAATCTGCCGCATGCAATAAATGAATCCTGCTGTACAGATGTAGCAAGACTTACTGGTTTTGGTGCCGCACAAAACTAAGTGTAAATCCCCGGCATTTATTTGCAATTTGCTGCCCTGGGTTTCATAGGTGAAGATATTCAGTGCGTCATCTGCTGGACACACATACTGATTGCAATTACATAAACAACCCCACAAGTATTTCTGCCGGCGGTGCCCAGTGTTCACGCGGCTGTGATCTCGCACATTGTCTCTGTGACGGGGACAGTAAGTCTTGCTGCATCTGTATGACATAATCCTGCTTAATCAGTTAACTGTATTTAAAAAAATTATATTTTCTTAGTACATGAATGGAACTTGGGACCACTGAACCCATGTATGCATATGTTTTCCCTTATCTAGAGTGCAATAGAATCTCTCTTTGGAGCGTCAATGACTGGAATAGCTTTTTCGCTCTTTGGTGGACAACCCCTAACAATCTTAGGAAGCACCGGACCGGTGCTGGTTTTTGAAAAGATATTATTCAAATTTTGCAAGTAAGTCTAATTAGTATTTTGCTAAATTACATTAGGTACCTGTGGTATTGTACTTTGTTTTTAAAGTATGTGCTTTTTCCGAACCTCTTTGTATTCCTTGACATGGACCTTTGTTTCTTTATGCTACAGTTAATCCATTAAACATAGTACTTTTTTTTTTAAATTAAACATTTTGTAAAATTGATATCAGTTTTATAGAGATAAAATCGTTCACGTAAGAGGATAGCTGTAGAGAAATTGTTATATCATGCATAGTAATTTAAAGGAATATGTAAGCCATGGGATACTATAATGATGGTGACTATTTGAATGGAAGGCTCCACCTTGGTGTGTTTCATTATGTGTGGACATACAGAATGTGTCTTCAGCTACGTTTAAATTAATGAACAAGAGGGCAGTTCTGAGCAGGTGGAAAGAGATGAGCGCTATCAATATGGAGGTTGCTAAACAATTCTGATAATCTTGTGAGATACTGTATGCTTTCACAGAAACATACAAACTACTGAATGTAAGACCTTATTCAGTACGTTGTACAGTTAATTCCCTGTGCCTAAGAACATTTTTGTCCTGTTCCATTGAACAAAGGTGATCTCTTCTACTGCAGATGAGACAACGAGTATTCTAAAACTGGCCTTAAACTTGCCTTAAACTAGCTGGGTACACGCTGACACATTTCAGTGACATTTCTGCAGAGGCTAATGGCCCATTGGATTAACACAGCAGGGGTCCCTGGCAGTCCCATTCAGTTTGAATGGGACTGCCAGGGACCCCCGCTGTTATTCCGATGGGCCATTAGTCTCTGCAGAAATGTCACTGAAATGTTTCAGCATGTATCCAGCATGTACCTGGGTCCTGTTGGTGATTGCCACTGGTTTGTTTTAGAATAACCGTCGCCACTACAGTACGTCACAGGGAAGTGGATTTACAGCATTGTTAATAGGGGCCTTATTGAATAAATATGCCTTGGTATAGGTATGTAGTGTGATTCATGATGAGTTGTAGTGCTTAATTCTTATATGTATTTTAATTTCAACAGTTGGAATATTAGGATGTAACAATGTTCTTTGTAAATAGGATATGATTTTAGAAATGTCTTTTTGTGTGTGTAGGGAATATGGCCTGTCATACCTCTCTTTAAGAGCAAGTATAGGGCTCTGGACAGCCTTTAATTGCATCGTCCTGGTTGCCACTGATGCAAGTTCCCTCGTCTGTTACATTACCCGGTTCACCGAGGAAGCGTTTGCCGCGCTGATCTGCATCATTTTCATTTACGAGGCCTTAGAAAAGCTGTTTCATCTAGGTGAGACATATCCAATCAACATGAATAATAATTTGGAACGTCTAACGCAGTATTCGTAAGTATAGCTTCTTTTTCCTATAAGTTATGAACTCAGGTAAAAGGGTGACATTTAGAAACCTACAAAGTAACATTGTCACATTAACATGCAATAAATATTAATGTGATATGGTTCTGCAAATTTGTGGTGATTTACGGGTTTACCCTTTCAGTGCAGGCGGTGACTGTAACGCTTGAAAAGTACCCAAAACATTTAAGGCATCATAGGTTCAATCCCCCGCACACATTTTTGAGAAAATGTTTTCATTTTAACTTTATTAATTGTCCTTTATTTGCAGGTGAGAGACATTGATGTGTAACCCCATAAATCTGAAGGGATTTATTCTGTGTTTTAATGTACAATTACTAATGTCTTTCTGAACCAGTAAATTTAGCAGAGGAGCTGAATCTATTTAAAGTAGCGGTGTGCCTCAAAATAATGTTCTATTGCGCTCACTGAAACTGTGGGACTCCAGGAGCAGAACGCCTCCGTTTTACTATTAGGAGCACTCCAATATTCTATTTATTTTCGCAAGGCCAAAAAATAAGGGGAATATTTTGCGGCATACTGTAGCAACTTTTCACTTATTCATTTGTTTGTCAATAATAGCATCGCTGGTGTCTATGCTTAATTTTCATAATGTTAGAAGAGTGTCAGTTTTCATAATATTTACACCCTTAAATACCTTGAATGTCCAGGAAACTAGAATATCTATTGCCAACATACCAGTTTTCCCATTTTCATATGGACTTTGGGCCATAGTAAATTAAGCAGTCTTTTGCCATAAGACACCTTTCCGATACTGTGGATGGCAGCTTGCAGGAAATTTAAGTGAATGGGACGTATCTTCCAGAGCCAGAAAGTGTTTTATGTCAGAAGACTGCTTAGTAAATAGGGGCCTATACTGTATCTGCAAAGGAGTTGCAGTCTTAGCAAGCTCAAAACCTACCTGTTTTTTTTAGATTTTTTTTCACTATATTTATTGGGGCACTTCTGGTTTTTAACCAGTTTTAACTGCCCTGTAGCCCATACAAAGCACATATAGTGTGTCTTACATGTTAACCCTTTAGGCTCCGCATATGTGTCACGCACCCCATGCTGTGTATTCTGTTTTGTCTTCTCACTATGCAGTGGAAGAGATACATAAGACAGTATAATATTGGTAGTGAAGGACCTACGGAAAGGGGTTTACTGTGACATGACTGTAGGATTAAAGGGGACTATATATCAAGAAAGTGGTCTGGGCTAGCACATTTGTGTAAAAAAAAGTGCATTGTTTCATTCTAAAATGCAACATATTTCTTAGGTTTATTGTAGAATTTGGTGCATGATACACCATTGTGTGCAATAAAAAATAAATACTTACATCACCTTTAAAGTGAGAAAACTACTACAGAAAACCATCAAGAAAAGTAACGTAAGCCGCACATTTCTAAGTACATACAACTTGCAGCAATATGCTAATATAGCCCTGCATATAGCTCTATAAAGCCCTCATCGTCAGACAAACGTAGACATATTACAAAATGTTGTAACTAAGGTCCATAGAGACTGCAGCCGTGCGGAGGCGTGCGAAGGCTGAGGGAAAGTGGGTGCTTTCCCTGGCCTTAGTGCGCGAGCCCTCCGGGGGCGTGTCTGTCCAGTGACGTCACGGAGCTGTTTCACCCTCATTGGGTGAACCGCTCACGTGACCGCTCACGTTGCCCTCCGCTCCCCTCAGTGCCAAAACTTAAATTGATCTGTCTCCTCCGCCTCCGCACGCCTGCGGAAGCCTGCGGAAGCATGCGAAAGCGCCTCCTAAAGCCGCCCTCACAAAGGGTGCCACGGGTAAGTCCGCTGCCTCAGTGCGGGTCAGCGGCTAAGCGCTGACCATGCCTGCAGCCTAAGATTAATAGATAGACGCTGCCTGGCAGATATATTTCATCGTGACAAAATCACAGCTTTGCGCCTACATTTTGCCTTTGATACATAGAGCTCATAGTAATTATATTGTAACTCGTTTAATGCAGTACTACTGGTACAGTTTTATTCTTATATCTTGCTGGTAGTGTTTTCAGCAATTTACCATGTTTGGTATAATAATAATTGACTACTTATATACAACAGAATATAACTGCTGTACATTGTAGAATTTACAAGATACCTGCCCAAAGAGCGTACAATTCAATGTTTGACACTTGAGGTATTGGGAGATTGCCCCGTGTTGCAAGCACCACGGGAAGAGAGTATCTTTTCTAAAAGTCTTACGATCAGTAGTTGGATGCATGACATCATGGAGATAGAAAGTGGGGCGCTTGTGAGGTAAGTCATTTACAGATATGACAGGACAGTAAAGACAAGTGGATCACTGAAGAGAGATGCATGTGGAAGGAGAGGTACATTTAGAGCAGGAACGTACACATGAAAAGAAGAAAAAGGCAGCGGAAACTTGAAGGAAAGATGATACATTACAGTACCCTAGCGATGTCCCTGTTAAGTGATGGGCACTGGCTCCTTTTCTATGGGGTGATCGTGATGACCGGTCCGATGGAGCGGCCAGCCTGATTGAAACGCTAGTGGACCCTGCCCTACACTTCTGTTTCCTGCATCCTGGGCCTGTTTGCGCCATGTCATTGTTCCTGGGCTCCAGGTTAAAGTTATAAAAGTTCATATAAACAAAAAAGGTCTGGTGCTTAATCCTTCAAGGCTGGGTTCCTCAGATCTTCAGCGCCCTGCCAGGGGACCGCACATATACCAAAAAGACAAAAGAGAACAAGTCACAGCCTTTTCTTAGTAAATAGAAAATATAATATGAGCCCCAACAGCCCCCAATTCTCATTTACATCTAGCGCAAAAACAATGTGCACAGCCAGGAGACAAAAGACAAATGAGCTGAGCTCCATGGCATATTCACTGGTGTCTGGATCATTTGGAGAACGGAGGTCACTCTGGAAGAATAATAACTCCTTGAATGTCCGGCTTACAGCAAGACCCTGAGCGTCCGCATGTACTGCTCCATTCACTTCCGAATTCGCTCCTTCTCTGTGTCTCACATCTCCTCAAAGCTATTACAGCACTACCAAGCGACCCTACACGTTTCGCTTTGTTCATCTTCATCATATATAAATGTAGCGCACTTTCCCCCACCCCCTTGGAGGATGTGTGGCTACGGTGTGTGTGGTGCAATACCTGTGGCTCACAGGAGGTCTGAGCCTCCACTGCAGGGAGCCTGGGGTGTATACTGATACGGTGTTCTTCAGCGCCTCCACCTGTAACGGATTCTACTGTGTGGAATTACCCGTTACAAGACATATATATATGTATATATATATATATATATATACATATATATATATATATACAGCTAAACCCCGTTATAACGCGCCTCGCTATACCGCGAATCGGTTATAACGCGGTCTGAGCATGGCTCCCGAATTGAAAGCCTCCATTTTGCCAGCTTACCTGTATCTCAAATTTTCCATTTTGCCGCCTTACACTCTCCTCTTACAGCTGTCCTGTCCACATGCTCATCTCTCTCCTCTTCCTGCTGTCCACGTGCTCATCTCTCTGCCCGTCGTGTGCCATCTGGGTTTTTTTTTTTTCAAACATTCAATTCAATGCTTTATTGACTACCAGACACAGACACAAATAAACATTAATACATTTTGTACAAAACACATGCAGGGATTGAACTCGGGAGCTTCTGATACCAATGCCTTGCCTCTTACCTCTACACCATAGGCTTGGTATGACAAGACAGAACCTATAAATATATTTATCCTCTACAACACAAGGTACATGTCAATGTGAAATCTTAAGTCTATTTCTAGCTGTCTATGACATCACACAGTTCTGTGGTCTAGTGGAAGAACACTTACCAACATATGGGTCCTGGGTTCAATTCCTGTATGAAATGGTATAATTAACTTTTTTAATAAATTATTATTTTAATTATGTTGTATAATTTATAAATATATAATTCTTTATTATTCTTGGAGGAGATTTAAATCTGTAATGAGGAAACTCCAGAGCTGATGCCGGTGAAATTTTAACGCGACCCCGGTTGTAACGCGGTCTTTGGGTTGTGGACCCCAAGGACCGCGTTATAACGGGGTTTAGCTGTATATATATTTATACAATAACCACACACACTGGGTAAAACATAAAATAACAGCTTTACTGCAGGACGAAAGTATGGCTACTGGTTACAGCCTACCCACCAGCCTCGCACGGCTGTAACCACCCACCAAGTGTCCCACAGTACCTGACAGGGCCCGCGGGCACCCAATCACCCTGGTGTCCACAAGGATATAACCAGTCACCCTTTTATGTGGTCAGTGCTGCCAATATAGTGTGTGTTGGTGCACTTGTGCGTGGTGTACCTACCGGGTGCGTCCACACCCGGGAGCGCTGCGTCCTGCGGTGGGGTACACGGACCCAACGATGATCTGCGACTCCGGTGCTTCTGCCTCCGCGTGGGGTGTCCACCTCAAGGATAGTCTCTTCCGTGGGATGGTCTGGTCCCAGACCACCAAGGGCCCCTCACTACAAGCTACAGGGGCAGTATCCCTATCTATGGGCCTGTCCCTGTAGCAGCCACAAACTGAGGGTAGTTGGTCCTAGCTGGGGCCTATCAGGGGTCTCTGGCCTAGTGCAGATGCCACACGCTCCTACAAACTCACACCCTACCCCTTCAGTGTCCAGCTTCCAACTAACTAACTCCCCTAACAGTCCTAACTTTCAGCTCAACTAACGTTCCAATCTCCCCTCAAGAGATTCTAGCAGCTCTATTGGTTGCTTGGCAACATGTGGTCTGCAGTCTGAAGGTAAGAGGGAGACCTGGCTACATCCTCCCCCTAGCCACCAACCCCTGATGAAGCGGAATACAGTGCACATTGTTTTTACCCTAGATGGAAGTGAGAATTGGGGTCTGTTGTGGCTCATGTTATATTTTCTATTTTACTAAGAAAAAGCTGTGTTTGTCCTCTTTGTATTTATTTTTGATACAAGCATTATATATCCCTCATGTAGGCTCCTGGAAGGGATTGCTGCTTTAATTAGAGCAAAGTAAATGAGTAAGTCAGTATTAGGTGATACCTTTTTTTATTTGGACTAACAATCGATATTAAGTATTATTGACCTGAGGAAGAGAGAGCTCTCAAATACGTGTCTTATAATACCTTTTTTTATTTAGACTAATAATACATGTAAATATCACTCATTTACTCTGCACTATCACAACTGGGCTACCATGGTTACTTCTGGCTCAGGAAGACATATTATTGCCCTTTCACTTGTGTGTCTCTTGGCATAGTATTGCCTAGTACATTTTTGCCATGATCTTTACTTTCTGACAATGAGTAAGATACTACTATTTTTTTAAATTTCATTTAGCCCTGTAGTGGCTAGGGCTGCTAGGTGGCGTCTCCAAAAATACTGGACACAATGGTGAAAGGTGTGACGTGCTCGACGCGCACACGCACACGCACACGCACACACAGACACGCCTCCAACCCCCTCAATGCTGTTTCCTACTCTCCATGCCCCCCCACCCCCCAGGCTCCTGACACCTTCTCCTGAGATTGGCTGCCTCACCCAGCTGCCCAGCTCCCTAGCAACAGCCCTGCTGTCGCCCCGGTCAGGTCATTATGTCCAGAGAGGTAATACCAGACACATACTGTACATGTCCAGTATTACCTTTCATTTTTTACTTAACAGGGTGTTCAAATACATGATTGATAACTCCGATGCATACATTTACAGGTGTAACTGCAATAGGTTTGTAACCTATTTTTCTCTCATTATGCTAAATCATTTCCCAATGATCTTTTTGTGTTTTTACAGGTGTAATTGCATGGAGCCCGCTAACCCTAGCAATAAAACCTTGAGCTACTGGAAGGAATATAATATAACCGCATCTGAAGTATCTTGGAGCAACCTGACAGTGTCAGTAAGTATAAATACAACCCTCCCCCCCAACCCCACCCCTCTCCCAAAACATGATATGCTAAATGAGTCTTTATTTTGTTACTGTGCAGTAATGTTTGCGGCCTTGTCATTTACCACACACCATACTGTTTTCTGTGTAATGTGCTATCAGATGAAATCAAGGGGACAAGTCAGAGTGACACTGTTTCAGCCTCAGATGTTGCTTACCGTAGGATGTTTGAGGCTTTACAGAGGGACACTAGTTCAATCTTTTGCTTTTAGGGGAAGTACTGAGTGTGACCAAGAATTAATGGTTTGAGAGGGGAATAGATCCTTTGTGCAAAATCAATATGTAGTTAAACAAATCTGTAGTTTGTTGTATAGCTCTCTATCAGAGCTATCTTTTATTGCTGGCAGAATGCGAATGTTGCTTAACATTTACTTGTAGCGACCAGGAAGGAGCCATTAGTGAAGATGATCCTACTGTATTGATCATCAGCAAGTGCAAGAAACAAAGGCCCAATATGCAATATGCTGTAAAACTGAATTTGAAGTGTGAAGATTTTAATCCCATTCAGTTGAATGGTGATGGATTCTTCATTAACCTGGGGAAGGAATCTTCATTAACCTGGGGAAGGATTCTTCGTTAACCTGGGGAAGGATTCTTCGTTAACCTGGGGAAGGATTCTTCGTTAACCTGGGGAAGGAATCTTCATTAACCTGGGGAAGGAATCTTCGTAAACCTGGGGAAGGAATCTTCGTTAACCTGGGGAAGGATTCTTCATTAACCTGGGGAAGGCTGCTTCACAGCATATTGAATAGTGGCCCAAGAGTGAACTTGATCAAACTACAGTTTTGTTTTCGTTAAACATGCCATATATTCCTAATCCTTTTATTTTGGCTATGTTGCGTTACCCTTTTATACTATACCAAAGTTATAGTTTGTTATAGTTCTATAGCTATAGTTATAGAATTAGAGCCTGCTAGTTATTGTTCTATAGTTAGTTTTCAATCGTTAGTTTGTTATAATTATATTGTTATAGTTTGTTTTTCTCTATAGTTATAGTTTCTTTTAGTTCTATAGTTATTTATATTTATAGTTTATTTTTTTACAGTTATAGTAATTCAGTAGTTATAGAGATAGTTTAAGTAGTACATTTAATATAGTTTTCAGTGAAAGTATAGTTATATGCAGTATCTATATCCATTATATACTGTAGTTGTATCGTTTAGTGTATAGCTATAGTTAATAGCTGAATAGTTTTTTTTTAAAGTTAAGTGTTTTATAGTTCTATAATTATTTTTTTTTTAGTTTAGATAGTATAATTACATTTCTAGTTTGCGATTTATTTAATTTTACTATTTTGTGATCATTGTTATTCTTTTCTCTCTGTTTATATATTTATATCATATTTAAACTTTATTTATGTTACTTATTATATAAATGTGTGTTACATGGAGGAGAATAGAGGAGAACAGAAAGTGAATCAGGAGAACGGAGGAGGAGGAGAGTACGGGAGGTGAGGCAGGTACTGAGTGAAGTAGTTGTCAGATTAATGACTGATTTAAAAAAAGATGATTATAGGAGACAGTGGCAGGAGGGGAGCCCGGCAGCACCCCAAGTACCACCTCCATAAGAAGAGGGTCCAATCATCCTAGGTGTGTTCATACTTTACCACCCCAGGTGGCTGGTCGGGGTTTAGCAATGTCCGACTGCAATATATGTATGTATGGAACTACCACCACACTGCATCTGCATCACAGGGACACTCGGTTATGTCAGTCTACCTGTACACAGGCCAGAGGGTCACCTCCAGCGTCCCCACCACATAGTAGAAGGAAAGACACCAGAACGTGGAGTCATATGTCTTAAACAGGCAGTCCTCACATGCAGGAACTGGGAGTGAGAGCATTTGGATAGGCATAATAGGCAGAGACTGAGAGTGGGATACAATTAAAGGCATATCTCTCTCTGCTCATCCTTCAACATCTAGTGCTTATTCTGTGGGAAACCTGTTAGCAGGTGTGAGAACCTAGCGGAGGTAAGAGAACTGTTCTTGAAAAAGACCACATGGTGAAGTATCCACCCACAGAATGTGAAAAACAGAGGCACATTTGGGAGAGGCACACACAGTGGTGGCATTCATCCTCCTTCTCATCATGAGTCCCTCCTCCTGTTTCTCCTCCCCCCTTGGCCCTTTGAGTGCCACTGAGAATCCCACCCCCTCACACCTAATCAGAGCTCTTACTCCCATCATAGTCCACACTCTCACACACATTTTCAATACCTCCCTATCCGCTGGCACATTCTCAAAAACAACCTAGACCCTGCATGCCTTACTGACTACCACCCTGTATCCTTCCTGCCATTTGCCTCCAAATTGCTAGAACATCTCGTGTTCTCCTGTATGATCAACTTCCGTAATTCCCATATCCTTTACCATCTAGCTTTCATACAGCTCACTCAACAGAAATTGTGCTTACTAAAGAAGCTAATGATCTATATGGAGCAAAATCCCAAAGTCACTTTTCCCTACTAATCCTACTCGATCTCTCTGCTGATCTTGATACTGTCGATAACCCTCTTCTCCTTCATATTCTAAACTCTAAAAGGGATAAAGGGGTTGGAGAGTTTCAGATTGAAATAAAGCAATTTTAACACCAATAAACATCAGTGAACAACAGTGTAACAGGGACTTATCCCTGTTTAAATAATGCAGCCTCAGAGCTCTGAGAATCCAGCAGAGAGAGAGAGAGTTGATTGCAGCCAATTAATTAACTAGTCTCCACCTGGACTAATGAGAGCTATGCAAAAAGCCTCATGTGAGACACATGAGAGAGATTCCTTAGCTCACATTTGGGCTGACAGAAGGAGAGCAGAGAAGCATGCACACACAGATCAAGACACCCAGAGACCTATTTTTCCTGGACACAGAGGACACAGGAACCTGCCAGAGACTGATATGGAGGACAACCTGCTTAAGGTACTTCCTGAGACTTTGGGGGGATAGGCTGGGAATGGGAATATCCCTCCAGTCCTGCAGATAGAGTCTGGAGGAGTAAGTTAGTCCTTACAAAGGGATAGAGGTTTGTTATTTTGTTGTTTTTTTGTATGTTTTGCCTGGATAAAGGAAGAGGCTCAATAAAGCCCAGATATAATTTCACCCAAATCGGTCTCCATTAGATGTACCTCTGCACACATCTTTTACAGACAGCAAACGACTTCACACCCTTTGGCTGCCCTTCGGCTGTGCGCCTTTGGGGCGACGCAGATATAGACTGAAGGGGTTCAGATTGAATGCAGCTGTGATTTCAGTCCTTTTGTCCTCCAGAGCATTAGCATTCCAGAGGGTGGGGCTGACGAAACACAGCAGTAAACAAATGCAAAGATTAACCCTTAGCACGCTGGTTATGTGCACCGGGGAGCAGCTCTTGTGGAACCCCATCAGGCGCCCGCCTTTGGGGCAACGCAGATATTGACTGTGTAGTAAGAAAAGTTAAATTAACAGATATTAAGAGAAAAATTAAGAGAAATTACAATGCAAATGACTGCCAGGAATTATTACTATCGTTGTGTTTCTAAATAGAAAAATAACACTTAATTTGTGTTGAAATTAAAAGTTGAAAGCAGTATACAGTGTGACTGTATTGATTTAAAAATAATGCTAGAACTGCAACAATAAAAATATGTTTTGTAGAAATCAAGTTAAAAACATTATGGAGCCAAGAGGCTTTTCATTAATGTACGCCAGATGGCATAACTAAAGCTATTCAAAAATATATCTGAAAGCTCATATTTCCTTTAAAACGTTCATCCAGCTGTTGCTGTGCATGTAAATAGTACAATTGTTAGCATTGCAGTTTATCTTAAGCTGCACTTGTCTTTTAATGGTAGGGTGCAATCAGTATGTTATATTTCAATGCTATTTTAATGGTGGCATTGTAAATCTGAGAAAACAAAAAAAAAGAAGCATTAACATAAACTAATGATCTAACCTAGATATACATAATATAACTGATGCTGCATGAAGTAGAACTGTTCCCAGGTCAAAAATAGATAAACTCCAGAATAATCAGCGCCCCTTAAAATAAAAAGAAAAAAACAGAAAAATCTATATAGTGAAGCACGTTCATAAATTATTTTCAAACCAAGAAAAATGGTGAGATATGCACTTAACTGAAAGTGCCTGAGCCCAGGCACTAAATGGTTTCTTTGTTCCTCCGCTTACACAGCCAATGGATAAAAGGAATCAGAGCCTCTTTGTAAAAGTTCACATTTTTATCCAAAGAGTAACATTCATATAAAATGGAGTATGACAGATTTCTGACAGCCTGTGAGTTTCTCGTGCTCCCCGGTAACCGCGACGCTTTTCCGCCGTTCCCGCCGGCGTTCTACGTTACTTCCGGTTTGAAGAGTTGCACACAAACTGGTCCTCCTGCAACCCTAGGTGTTTCGAAGGCAGTTCTTTCTTTGTCAGGGGTATGTAGGGGAGGGATTGTAAATCTGAAATATACAAGGATTTAGGGCCTCATGCAGTAAGCGCCGATAAGCCGTTTTTCGCCATTTTCGCGCCAATATTGCATCTCCGATTCAGTAAGTGCCGATAAGCTCAAAAAATCGGCATTTTTTTTATCCGAAATGTTTTTTTTCAGCAGCTGGGTGCCGATAAGCCACTTTTCGGCACTTATCGGCACTTTCTGAAACACGCTCAATTCTAGTAGCTCCGATCAGCTTTTCGCTGCTGATCGGCACTCTAGAATTGAGATTTGTACGTCAATCCAGCCCGCCAACTAAAGTTAGCAAGTTGCTGGAGTAGAAGCATTGGCAAGGTCGACACTTAGAAAAAATCAGGCCTTTTTCCTGCCTGGGATTGATGCCGGGGGTCTCCGGAGCTGATACCCACTAATACCAGCACCGGAGCCCCCCGGCATGCACCCGAGGCAGGAAAAAGGCTTTTAAAGGCCACTTCATTACCTTAGCGGCTAACCGCTAAGGCAATGAAGGGGTTAACCAGCCGTGCCAGCTTTATTGTGGGTAGCGGGGGTGGGTGAAGGGGGTATTTGGCCTTTGGTGGCTGTTTAGGGCTTGCGGGGGGGTTGCAGGTGGACTTAACCCCTTCATGACCTTAGCGGTTAATACCGCTGCGGTCATGAAGGGGTTAAGCCCTCCCGCTACCCACCCGCAAGCCCTAAACAACCACCGTTGAGGCCAATACCCACTTCGGCCACCCCCGCTACCCACAATAAAAAAAAATACACACACAACAGCCCCACAATAAATATATATATATATATATATATATATATATATATATATATATAACAGAAGCAGCCGGCACTCCACTTGCAAGTAGAAAAAATTGGGTGCTTGTCCCATAAAGCAATAATAAACCATACGATACCGTTTGAAGCACGAGATCAGGAGACAGCACTCTGGTAAGTTTGATCACAAGTTTTTGTATTGAAAAAGACACATAAACCGACGTTTCGGTCCCCCAGTGGGACCTTTCTCAAGGTGGTGCAATGAATGCAGTGCAGAGTACATATATATAGCCCAAAACCCCAGTGCTGCTGAAAAACACCAATCACAGAAAATTAGCATCACCTGCCTATGTGCCCTACAAGCAACCTATCACAGGGAGAACGGTGGCCATCTTGAATATATTAAACTGGTAAGTAGTACTAATGTATTAATGAGCATGCGCATAGTCAATGACCCATGTGAATTAACTGTTTGCGCGAACAGTCTGATGGGCAGAATGGCTGGCAGGGAAGCAATTAACATGGAACACCTAATGTGCTCACCAAAATAGTGCAGAGAATCGTGTAGGGATAAAAAATATATATACAAGGATGACGTGGCTGTATGGAATTACTTGTGCGCTGAATCAATCAAGTATTGGGCATGCAATAGCTAACAGTGTGTAAAACAACTGTTTGGTCAGTGGTTGATTAACGTTATCTCTATTTGCTACACTCTTAATCTTCAACAGCATCTCTGGACTCATGCTTTTAGACTATTTCAGAATATCTTTTGGACAATGCCTTACTATATGTGTAGTGACACTGCATTATTTGTGTCCCATATCACTTATTTATACACCCCATTGGTTCTAAATGTATCAAATTGTGCCATTATTTATATGGTGTGCACTATCCCCAATTAAGACCTTTGGAGCTGTGTTTGTGGGCTTTACTGATACATATTGCAATTTGTTTTACACACTGTTAGCTATTGCATGCCCAATACTTGATGGATTCAGCGCACAAGTAATTCCATTCAGCCACGTCATCCTTGTATATATATTTTTTATCCCTACACGATTCTCTGCACTATTTTGGTGAGCACATTAGGTGTTCCACGTTAATTGCTTCCCTGCCAGCCATTCTGCCCATCAGCCTGTTCGCGCGAACAGTTAATTCACATGGGTCATTGACTATGCGCATGCTCATTAATACATTAGTACTACTTACCAGTTTAATATATTCAAGATGGCCACTGTTCTCCCTGTGATAGGTTGCTTGTAGGGCACACAGGCAGGTGATGCTAATTTTCTGTGATTGGTGTTTTTCAGCAGCACTGGGGTTTTGGGCTATATATATATGTACTCTGCACTGCATTCATTGCACCACCTTGAGAAAGGTCCCACAGGGGGACCGAAACGTCGGTTTATGTGTCTTTTTCACTACAAAAACTTGTGATCAAACTTACCAGAGTGCTGTCTCCTGATCTCGTGCTTCAAACGGTATTGTATGGTTTATATATAATATGTATATATTTATTTATTGTGGGGCTGTTGTGTGTGTGTATTTTTTTTTATTGTGGGATATATATATATATATATATATATATATATTATATATATATATATATATATATATATATTACACCAACAACCCCTATACCCTCTAATCCTACGCTCCCCCATTACTTGTTTGTTTCTGTATCTTTGTAAGGGCTCTGGATAACCCTTTCTGGGGTCGAAGCAGAAGGGAATTTAAGGTTGGCTCAAAACATCTGATAGAGAAGCCGCAGTTTAACTGACTGCCATACTGTAAGCACACCATTTATATTAAACTCAGGTAAGCGCCCAGGTTTTTTTCCCCATTGTTTCTCTGTTTTAACCCCTATACCCACCTGACATACAGTACATATATGCACAGCAATGATACTATAGGCCGGCGGGGGCCCTCGGGTGTTACCCGCGGACCTGCAGTACCAATTCTGTGCCCCCCAAATTATTTAAAACACATACATACTTATACATACAGTATAGTAATGGGCACAATTACTATTATCCACAAATGGATAATAGTCAGTGTTCGACAATTATATACATTTACACGCCCGGGGCGTGTAGATTTAACCTCCGGGGCGAGTAAATATTGGCTCAAGCAGCACACGTATGTTTTTTTTAATTTCCCCCGCTCGCGCTGCTGTTTTTCCCGCGCTCGCGCTGGAGAAAAAAAAAAAAAAGCCGGAGGCGGGTTCATGTTGTTGGGGGAGATTACCCCGCCTCCGGCTCTTTGAGCAGTGCCTTCGCTCCTCCCCCGCCCTCTCAGCAACTTTACCTCCTCAGCGCTTCCACTCCTCCGCCTTCCGGCAGCCAGCCCCTTCCACGCCTGTCTGCCTCAGGCCCCTGCAGGGCCATCTGACGCCCCCCCCCCCTCCCTCCCCATTGGG